>NC_045541.1:122908431-123195931 GCF_009769535.1 Thamnophis elegans
TTATAAAACTTTGCTGCTGAAGTAAATGTGGTGCTGAAGATCTCCCCCCCTCCCCACTATCATTGATAGTTAAATAAGGAAGAGTTTTGTTTAAATGAAAATTGGAAATTCACGAGTGAATTGTAAATTGTGATGAATAAAGACCACTTAAATTCAGATTCTTTGCTGATTTGGTGGCTACTAAGAAGTTTGCTGAAAATGTTCAATACAAAACACTATGCCAATTATCATCATTCCTATGAGAGGTTAAATAGAAAATGAATAGCTAAGCATTTAAGTAGGGAAAAATTATGTAATGATCACTCAGTAAGTTTTAGTCCCCACCCTGAAATTCTGTACATTCCTAACATTCAAACACAACATATGCAATCGAGTTTAGTTGAGTGTAAAATCAAGCAAATCAGCAGCATTTGTAGAGATAAAATATTCTAGTATAAAAATTCTAATATACTATACAATGTTTAAATGAACAAGGTGTTATGCTTTCATACAGCTGCTCCACTGCCGGTAACTAATATTTATTTTAGGAAAAGTGGAATTGTAGAAGGTACTAAAAAGTAGTATGAGCAAAGGAGGGAGGAAATTCCATGTAATACTGAGAATGTCTGCCAAAAACAACCTTCAGCAAAATAGATGAAAACAACTCTCCTATTAATCTCTGTCCTCATCGGCCCTTAGGCTTTCCCTTGCAAGCTTTATTTTCCATGTCCACAGCATTCAGATCTAAGTATATACGAATCTCTTTAAAACTGTATTTTATAGAGGTCGTGTTTGGATACTTACAAAAATCACAGATTTTGGCTTCTTTTTCAAGTCAAAACCTATACATATAATGATAATAATGATGATAATGATAACAATAATAATAAAAAGTCTATATCTGTGTCTGCATATAAATATACTTACAACATTTTATGCATGCATCCCTGTCTGTATCAACTGACATCTGTATGTGCGTGTGTGTTTTCACCTGAAGGACCAAATGAGTTTAATTTAAACTAAAATATTATTATCATTTGTCCAGAGAAACCCATCAAACGGTTTCTTCATGTAAGGCAGCCGCTATCACTAGAATGTCAGCGCTGGGAAAGACCTACTTCATAGTTTACATGATAACAAGGAATTATTACAAGAGGATAAAGGTTATTGCATAGAGGATGGTACGTATTATGAAGCTATGCAGTCTGGAAAAAAAACAAGTCTACTTTAATGATTTGCAGAGAAAGATTTCATTCATTTTACATTTCTATAGCACGACAATTTTCCAAAATCATTGGATTAATAAAGAAGTATTCCACAGTATGTGGGCTTTTCAAATAGTCTCTTTCTGTTTTAAAAGCAGAGTGGTGGTGGTGAAAAAGAAGAAAAGAAGAAATATGGAATATTTTTATCTCAGTTGTGGAGAGGACTGAACACGAATGCTACTTTGGGACTGTACTGTAGATATTGGGTTGAATTAAAATAGGAAAATGTTTTGTTTGCTTTTTAGTACACATCAACTTTATTTATGACCTCTCATGAAGCATTCAGATGATCTTGTCTCAACTTGGAAACTAAGCAAGATTAAGACTCATTAGTATTTAGACAGAAGAATACTGCGCTAAGGGCTAGACTGGGAAACATTTATTAAAAAAATTGTTTGTCACCAATTTCAATTGACTCATGGTGGCTTAACAAATAAAAATAAGTAAATAAACAATCTAAACAATCTAAAATAAATAGAAAGTATTAAGGTATATACTGTATGATCAACAATGAAACAATAAAGCATCTATGCCAAAAAAGAGAAGCCACTAAAATATCCATAAATGACAGCAAATATACGTGTTCCAGGATACTGTTGCAGGATCCAATTTGGGTCGGTCACTGGGACCAGAGGTTTTGTCTTCTGAGCTTTCGGACTCAGAGGCCATTGTTAGGGAACTTCGCTCTAGCTTCTAGCAGACACACTCTGAAGATGGCACAAGTCCGAAAGCTCAGAAGACAAAACCTCTGGTCCTGGTGACCAATCTAGATTGGATCCTGCAACTGACGTATCCATGATAAGTAACAGTCACTAAAATGGAACAGTATACAGTAATAAAGCAAACACAGTAAAACTTTAGTATCATAAAAAACTAATAATCCCTATTACATTACATCCAAGAAGATCACAGCTAACAGAGCATCAATAAGATAATGTTTAGTTCCAAAAGACCCTCTGGAGTAGTTCAGCTTTTTAATGCTTTTTGGAAAGCTGTAATAAGGGACAATCTAATGTCCACAGGGAGGCTATTCCATAAAACTTTCCCAAAGAAGGCATTAGAAACTATGTTTGTATATTGCCAAAAAAAAGCTGTATGGAAAGTATCTGAGAAATCATCAGGGGCTGAGCTTGACTTGAAAAAGATTTTACTGTTTAATTGTATTTATAGCCCCTAAAGTATTGTAGAAATTAATTGACACTCACTTTACACACTTCTTCAAATTTTATTTTTCAGACAAAATGTCCAGTAAAGGAAAATAGATGTTCATTTTCAAAGAAATTCATCCAAAATTTCATGCAGACTTTTGACTGCATGGGTTTATGGGAAGAAATAGTGCTGTCTGTTTTATGTGTATTCTGTAAAGTTAACCTCACTGCTAAATAGATCTTTGCTGTAATTTTGGCTATTTATAATGTAGTGTTTAGCTGTAATTGTTTGGAATATTTACTATTATTTGCTGGTATTTTATTTATCAGATGTTCTGTCATTTGAACAAATATTGCTATTAAATCAATTTCAAAGTTTCAATCATTCTACAATAAAAATTTTATGTGTGTCATTTGTCATTTCTATACATTCTATACAAGTGTGGCGTTCCTATGTTGTACAAACTTTGTTCTGTTTAATCCTATGAAGAATCCAGAGGAAAAAAGAACTGGTGGATGGAAGTTTGACATTAAGATTCACAACAATAAAGTAATATTAGAATATTTTACTCTTCTGGACATTCTATTACAGATCTCAAAGTAGCTATTTTGGAAAAAGGAAATTTTACCAGCACAATTGAGTAAGAGACTGCCCAAATAATATACATCAACAGTTCTGATTATGTGAACTTAGTGGCATTTTTCATTTAAAAGTATAAACCTTTCAATAAAATGTGTTAATCTGAAAACGGTGCTATCAAACTTCCTTCGCTTTTTGCCTACATAGAATGCATCCCTGTAAGTGAAACTGCATTTGGCTTATTATCCAAAATAAGAGTATATGTCAAGAAGGAATGGGTGGAAGCTTGCCAAAAAGATCTAAGAACTAAGGGGAAATTTCCCAACAGTGAGAACAATTAATCAATGAAACAGGTTGCTTCCCAGAGTTGTGGGTCCTCCATAGCTGGAAGTTTCCAAGACAAGATTGGACAACCAGTTGTCCAGGATGGTATAAGGTCTCCTGCCTTGAGCAGTGGGGCTAGACTACAAGACCTCCAAGGTCCCTTCCAGCCCCATGATTCCATTCCATTTTAAGGTATAAGATATCTCAATTTATAGTGCACAATGTTTAAAATAAGGTCTTTTTATTTTGCTGAGTCAAGCAAAATTGACTGTTATATTTAAAATATGGTTTTCTTCCTAACAATCTTCAATCTTTTTAAATATTTAAACAAATTTTAAAACATACATCAGTATATTTTTTATACATGGCAAGAAACAGCATTTCATGCCATCTGAAGCAGGAGGCTGGGAATACACATAGTCCTCAACTTACAACAATTCATTTAGTAACCGTTCACAGTTACAACAGCACTTTAAAAAGTGACATATGACTGTTTTTCAGACTTATGACCAATGCAGCATCCCCATGGTCACATGATCAAAATTCAGATGCTTGGAAATTGGCTCGTATTTATGATGGTTGCAGTGTCCTGAGATCATGTGATCCCCTTTTGTAACCGTCTGACCAGCAGAGTCAATGGGGGAAGCCCAATTCACTTTAGCAATTGTGTTCCTAACTGAACAGCTGCAATGATTCACTTAACAACTGTGGCAAGAAAGGTCGTAAAATGGGACAAAGGTCACTTAAGAAATGTCTCACTTAGCAACAGACTCCATTGTGATTACAAGTCGCTGTAGTTGCTCTGTGGGATTGTATTACAGAAGCTTGAGGTATCATGGTGATGGTGAACCTTTTTTGGCTCGCATGCCATAAGCGGAGGGAGCACAGGGGGGTCATGTGCAAGGGTGCCGCACCCATAATGAAATGCACGATCCCCCCCAGCGTGCATGTGCGCATGACAGACACGACCCCATTTTTTACATGCTTTTCTTTGTCCTCTCCAGGCTCCAGAGACTTTATAGGACCATGGAGAGGGCGAAAGCAGCCTCCTCTGCCCCTCTGGAGGCCCTCCGGAGGCTTCAGGAGCTTCCCTGAAGCCTCTGAAGCGCAAAAAAATGGCCCTAGGAGCAAACCAGAAGTTCAGGAACAGACTTCCGATTTGCTCGTAGGGCTGGTTTAAGCTCTCCGGAGCCTTCAGGGCCCTTCCCGAGGCCTCCCTGAAGGCTCCGGAGGATGAAAAACAACCCTACAAGCAAACCAGAAGTGATTTTTTCCACTTAAAAAAATTAAATGACTAAAGTGCAATTAAAAAAATAATATGTAATGTATATTTCCAAAGCTGGACTATTATGAAGTGACCTCAAAGCATTGTCAAATTCATTAAACTGAATTGGCTGGCATTATTTAGTATTCTAATACTTAAATGCTGGTGCTCTACGTACATGCTGGAACTGGGGGTTCAAAAGCTTTTAAATAATTCAGTCCATTGAAAATATAAAAAGTAAACACTAAAGAAAATAGTCTTCCTACTGGGATAATGTGAAGCAATCTTAATTTTCGTTAAAGCGATTATGTATGGTTTTACAATGAAGACTTTATTAACAAGAAAAACATGACTTGTATGGAGAGTGGGGTTGCTTTTGAAGAAGAAACAAGATATTGTCTATATTCCGAAATAAGCTTTAAAAAATGAAAAAAGGTACACAAACATACAAAGAAAGATCATTTTAAGTGATCAGAAATAAAATGCTCTGTACCCTGGTCTTTCAAACCTACACATCCTATCAAATCATTTACTTTCCATGCTTCACCAAATTCCAAGAACCTTCTCTAGATAGTTTTCAGATTGCCTTAAACATCTTAAATATAGTTCAAACAAGCTTGATGGTAATACTCAGCAATGTTTTACCATCAAATAACCGATGTAAGGATGACTGACATAAAATTCAGCACCTATGCTTCTCTGTGAGGACTAGGCTGGCTATTATCCCGAGGGGCCTGCTCCGCCATAATAGCAATCTGGGTGACTGGAAGGGACCAGGGGGTTCTTCACTCACCACCTGGTGGATTTGGCACATAAACGCCTTAGCGCTCTGCAGGGGGAGACACTGAAGGTGGCAGGCAGGAAAGAGCAAAGGCAGTCCCTCGGGTGCGAGTTAATTTCATTCCCATCACCAGCGCAGATGTAGAAATTGCGAGCCTGATTCTGATGTAAAGAAAGGGCTCGAGCCACAGGGAAAAATCCCCCCAACAAAGACTTTGCTGGAGGACTGGACAAAAAGTCTGCAGCGGCGATCTGCAGGGAGCAAGGCAGGAAGAGAGACACCGGCAGGCAGAAAAACATGGGAAGGAAAAGCGAAACTAAAATGGTGGCCACGCCAAAAAGGCAATCCAAAATGGCCACCAGAAGCAAAGAAATGCCTGCCGAGGCTCCGTGCCAACAGCCGGCTCCCCCGCGAGCATGGACAGCGGCAACAGAAACCCCTGCTGGTAAAAAACAATTGCGCAGACAAGTGGAAAAAAGCACGAGCACATGGGTGTTGGCACCCCACGCTCCCACCGGCAGTTGCTAGCGACTTCCGCAGCGCCCGAGCGAGCCAAGGACACCGTGGAAACCGGGAAAGGTGAGAAAGGATGAAAAGAAAATATAAATGGAACTTCTTACCTCTCCTGGTCCCTAGGGAAGGAAAACACAAAACAAAGCAAAATAAAAATAAAAAAACCTTTGGAGAGTTCAAGCTAATCTGAAAAGGACTGAAAATAAACTGAGAAACGCATCCACCGGGCTTTGACTGAATTGAAAATATGGCAAGTCAAGGCAACAGCAGAGGCGTGGCTAAAGTTTCAATTAAGTCCTGGGCAGATTGGCTGATTTTAACCCATTGCTTGGACTCTCCAAGCAGCTTACTGGAAAATACTAATATTCTTTCAGTAATATTTCAGAAAGGTCTGTAAATACAGCCACTATTTTTTCTAAGATACAATTTCTAACATGTCATAAGTTGTTGGGTTTGAACCTAGTCCAACACTATTCCAACAAATAAAGTAACTTGTATTTTATTGAAAAACCATTACTGAAACAGAAGGAATAGGCTCAGGTTTCTGGCCAAATTTTCATCTTAAATCAAACATCTGTTCCAGACAAAGATCATCTGTACACCTTCTCAAAATAAATATTGTTAACACTTGATTCCACATATATCCAACAGACTGATTTTTCATTAAACATTCCCCTTATTCCAATCCATCTGGGTTTAGTTTCCTCACGTCTTGCTGTTTTAATTTGAAAATAATTATAGTGTTAAAAGTTGTAGTAAAAAAAATAGTCTTCTTTGTCCATATAATTTGTGAGGTTTTGTCCAGATGAAAGTATTATTTTAATTAGTGAGTCCACACACAAAGGCAAAACAATCTTCTACCTTTGGTAGAGAGACTTTAGCATCCTTTGTGAAATAATCATCACCTTTAAGCTTTGGTATTTTTATTAACTTTCACTTAGCTGGATACACATTAGGGGGAAAAGGCAAATAATTTCAATTAGTCCTTGCATCCAGGGAAGCAATAAATCTCTCTTAAATACTGTCAAAGTTTTTACAAGGATGCCAGAAAAAAATGAGCAGCAATAATTTCCTAAAAGAGAGCCAACTTTGTCCTTTCCTGCTGTCCTATTACAAAGTACAATTTAAAGGCCTTTTCAAGTAGAGAGGCCATTAATAAAGCTATTAAAAATAATGCTGAAGTATAATTAATGATCACATGATCTTGGTTTTCAGAAGATCTGAAACAGAAATAGGAGTAATAGTTGGTTATGGTTAAACTAATAGGTACTAATTAAACTATTTTTTTGCTGCCCAAATTTAAAATCAAAGTTCATTTCTCCATTATTTCTTATATTTAAAAACGGGCCATACATGTTATAAAATTCCAGAGCTGTATATGGCTATTCTCATTTTACAGGGTAGGGCATTTTAGTTCCTAAGATCTGAACTTCATTGTTGCAGAATCTTTGGAGTATATTCCAGAATTATAAGTAATAAAGAAAAAAATACAGGTAGTCCTTGACTTACAACCACATTTGGGATCAGAATTTCCATTGCTAAGCAAGGTATTGATTTGCACTTGATTTTATGACCTTTTTGCCACAACTGTTAAGTGACTCACCTGTTTTAAGCAAATCCAACTGCCCCCATCAAATTTGTTTATCAGAACCTAGATTGAAAGGTTGCAAGTATGATCCCATCACTCTGGAATGCTGCAACCATCATAATACATGCTGGTTACCATGCACCCAAATTTTCATCATGTAACCATAGAGATGTTGTAATGGTTCTGAGGACCAATAATACACTTTTTTTCAGTCCCACTGTAACTTTGAACGATTGCTAAACAAATAGTTGTAAGCTGAAGACCACCTATAGTATTTGCATTGTGTAGAATGGTACGCTATGCGTTTAAAAGATAAAGCCCAACTACAGAGAAACAAATATTAAAACACTGTAAACTTATTTTGTTTGGGAATCATCTGGTCCTTGGCAATTTTTGATTTATGTATATCATGTTCAATCCAATCTTTAGCTCAAAAGCCTCCCAAAATATCTGCCTATAATCAAGATATAGTATGCATACCTGTGTTTCCCCAAGACCAGATTTTATTTTTTGGGGGGGCTCCAAAATAAGCACTAAAGCTTATTTTGGGAGGATTATTTTTTCCATATATGGGAGACCCACTTCTTCTGCTTGCTCATGGTGGGAGAGGAAACATGTGGTGTGTCAGTGCCCCCACCACAAGGCATGGAGGGGGTGGAGCTGCCCCACATACCCTGCACTGGCGTTCCTTAGGGCCACCACAGCTAGGTTACCCATACCCCGACACCTGCCTCACTTCATGGCCGCAGCACAGGCAAATTGCTCAGCCTCCTGTTCCATTGCGGCTGCCAGCAAGAAGTGGGCTGGAGGCCACATGGGCCCCTGCTGCACATGGCCACTGGTGCTGGCGCCACAAGGCAGTTGTCATGGTGTGGATGGCCTGAGGGGGCCCTTAGGTATGTCAGTGCAAGGTGTGTGGGGCAGCTTCACCCCCCACCAGCTCATCTCACTTTGTGTCAGTGGCATGAGCAACCAGATGGAATGGCTGGCTGGTCAGCTGCACAGGCATTTAAGTAGGACTTTTTTGGGGGGGGATAGGGCTTATTTTGGGGAGGGGTGGTAGGGCTTATATTAGGCACATGCATTAAAACATGCTAGGGTTTATATTGGGGGGGTAGATCTTATTTTGGGGGGAAATGGTATATACAAGAGAGGAGGAAAATGCACTTTCAGGAACAAATTATTAAATGTAAACATTAGTTCTTAAGAAATGATAAGCTAAATATGTTCGGTGGAGAAAGATTGGATTGATCACTCAAAGAAATTAAAGCTCCAACTCCTTATCTCATTCATCTCTGCCTCTTCACATAACTTTTGTCTTTTCAGGTTCTACTTCTGCATCTATCTGAGGTTTATTTCACACTATACTTCTCAATTTATTAATATATTTATTTTCCAAATGTATTATTTTTACAAATTTAGAATATTTTAGAATATTCTACACAAATAACTCAAGACAGCAAATATAATCAGCAGACCTGTTTTTCCAAAACAACCACCTTGTGAGGTAATTTGGGCTGAGAAAGAGTGACTGGTCCAAGGTCACCAGGCTGGCTTTCATGGCTAAGGAAGGAGCTTTATAGTCTGGTCCCTTAACCACTAAACCAAACTGGCTGTCTAACATCATATTGAACTACAGCATACTCCACTCTTTTAGCAAGGATGTGAAAGGAAAAGTCATATTGGCTCAGTTCACATATTAGCCTAATCTATGATTTCTTTTAAGCATAATTTACTGAATAAAGTATAATCCCTAAGTCCTATATACTTATAATAGCATATAAACCACAATGTCAGGATTCACTATTGTACTGTCAAAATAAAAAAAAATCAACTTGTGGCTTTTGACTAGTTATGAATCCATCAACATCAAAATTTTATCCTTCAAAAATATCCAAATGATGTATGGGAGGGTGATGCCAATGGAGATAATTTGTCCACATATAGAAGACTTAAGTATGAAGTTTTGTACAGGAACAGAATGATATTCATTTTTTAAGAATTAAGCAGCACAATGTGTTGAAGCTTGAGCCTGCTAATAATAGACATACTATGTATTCCACATAAATATAATTACTGCACAATCTATAACATCAGAATACAATTCATCAATCATTTAATAAAACTGTTTATCCCACATAACATTCACTGGGTTTAATTGTGAGGTATACATATCAAGTTTAGCTCTCTGGATTTTTGTTGTTTAATTTCAGCGTATATGTACCCCTATGTCAAACTCAGAATTAACATGTACAAATGTACAGAAATTTCTTCATAAATTAAACATCAGGTCTGTCAATGTTTTAATTACATTTTAGGCATTATCCACTAGGGTACCTCTCTACAATTACAAAGCCATATTATTTGGTATTAATCTCTGTTTTAAGAGTATTTCAAATGCATAATATATTTTTATAAACCCCAAAGCTTTGAAACAGTAGTTTGAAAAGTAGAATATATTTTTAGCTTTATCACACTATTAACATCTATTCAGTGCATGTAAAATGTGCTTTTATTTAGAGCATTTTTTTTTACTGAAAATAACTCACAGCAAATAAATTGGCATACTTTATATCACAGAAGTTCCTGTGCGAATACTGGAATTCATAATCTACAGCTTTTATTGTTATTTCTTTAGGTATTGCTATAAGTAGTATAACATTTGTACAAAAATGAAAGGTTACTAGGTTGTCTACTAAAATTTTCCTACTGTCACAGTTTCTCTCTTTAACTATACTTTCTTTTAGCTTCCATCTATTTGGAATGCCATTTCCATTGCTTTTTAAGAAGGATTTTGACAAACTATGGTAGGTTTTAATATTGGCTGCAAGAAATACTATAAATTGCAAAACTCTACAGAAGACGTGGCATTTTTATTACTTGAAACCTGAACCAATACTCAGGGGGAATAAAGCAGCAAGATAATTTTAGCTCAGAATCCACATTTTAGAATGAAAAAAAAAGGATTTCTTTATATTTAATTTTAGTTTCATTTTTTCACTGTGCTATTTGAGTTTTAGTACTATGGCTTGCAGATCCTTTGCATTTTCAGCTATCAAGTAGTGTTATCAGTAGAGTGCAGATTATTGAAGTTTTTTCCACAATTTCAAAACTATACTTATCTTTTTCTAATACAACTTTCCTTAATATATATTCTGCATATAAATTGAATAAAGGGAGACAATTTTCTTTTGTCTAGAGCCAGTCGCACAAGGATATTCCATGTTAGTTTGCACATTCTGTAAGACCCTTTTTTTGATATTGGACTGTAGACTTCCAATTGGTTGGCTACTATGTCATTCTCCAAAAATGCTGATATAAGTTGATTGGAATCTTGACTGATTTTTCTTCTGTTGCTTGCCATACATAAGTGGTTATTCCATCATTTCCTATAATTTTACAAATTGCCAATGGAGGGTGATGTAATTTCATCTTCTAGTACTAGAAGTTCTTATAAGTAAGGTATATCTGCTAAAAAGTAGAGAAGGGAACACGGGGATCAGCCATATTGGACTTAATTCTCACTAACAGAGAGGAAATGATAGAAGGTGTTGAAGTCACAGGAACCCTGGGGGCAAGTGACCATGCAATATTGGAATTCAACATTATGAAAACACAAGTAGTAGAACAAAGTCAAACTAGAGTCTTGGACTTTAAGAAAGCTAATTTCAATAAACTTAGAGAGAGCTTGGGAAAAATTCCATGGATGAGAATTCTCAAGGGGAGAACAACTCAAGAAGCTTGGGAAATTTTGAAAAATGAGATTACAAAAGCCCAGTCTAGCACAATACCAATGAAGCAGAAAAATAACAGCTCCCCAAAGAAACCAGCATGGCTTCATAAAGAACTCTCTGACAAATTGAAAGACAAAAAAGATAAGCTTAAAAAGTGGAAAGAGGAGGACATAACTAAGGCAGAATATCAGCAAATAGCCTGAGCCTATAAAGTTGGACTAGAAGACCTCCAAGGTCCCTTCCAACTTTGCTATTGTATTGTATTGTAAGGTATCTGGATATTGACATCTACTACATAGTGTTTCAGTACACTCCTTGCATCTTCTTTTGAATTGGTTACTCTCCATCAGTTGGCATCATTTAATATTCTAGTCCAAGGATGGAATGTCCTTCTGAGTTCAGAGATCTTTTGAAAGACTTTCCTTGTTTTTCCATGATTGCTCCCCTCCTCAATGTGTTTTTAACAGTTCTCTGAAACTCTTTGTTACATTGCTTTCTGAGAATTGTATCTTTCTTGGCTTTGGCTTCCCTTCTCTTCTTTGCAATTTGCACACTGTCAGAACCTCTCCATTAGATAATTAGAAAAGAAGACCACAAGACTCCATGCATAGAAATCAAGTGTACTTTTACTAATTATAAATGATTAAAGGCATAGCGAAGCGAAGTCTGATTATTTAGGCGCGAAAGCAATTGATATATAGAATAACCCATTCCCCACCCCTACGCATCACAGCTACAGTCCAATCATAATTCTCCCAAGTGTCAGGTGTGAGATAACTTCAAAAGGCATCATGAAGATGGAATGTTGGTGCCGTTAGTCCTGGCGGGAATCTCCTACGCATGCGTAATCAGACAGGCAGCTGAACTCCAGAACCTTCCTCCAGCACAATGAGTAACCCCTCCCAAATACCATGCCCTCCCTCCCCGTTTCATGGCAGTCGAAGCAATAGCAAAGCAGAGGCTGACATCCGGCCGTCCTCTGGAAAAAGGCATTCAGGCCTGGAAAACGACAAAACACAGACAAACAGACGAACAACAAAGAACAGAAGAGAAAAAAAGGGGGGGGGGAAGGCTTGTCAGGATAAGCAGAATAAAACTGTCGAAGCAGTCGGGGAGCACAGACATGGGACTTGTCCACCCACTCGGTATGAGATAGAGGAAAATGCTTCCAAGCCACTAGGTACTGTATCCAATTCCACCACCATCGAGAGTCCAATATCTCACGAACTTCAAAATGTCGTTCACCATCAATCAACAGGGGGGCAGGCGGAGGGTCCACAGGTGGATGTAAAGAGGAGACACGAACGGGCTTAATGAGGTTAACGAGGAACACAGGATAAACACGGTTGAGATGCTTGGGCAAACGAACTGAAACAGGATTGATGATCTTGATGATGGGAAACGGGCCCACGTACTTAGGTCCCAATTTCTTAGACTTTTGTGTAGTTTGAAGGAACTTCGTGGACAAATAAACTAGGTCACCCTCTCTGTACTGGTAAGGTTGCGCACGCTTCTTATCAGCCTGTTTCTTATGAGCACGATGCGCAGCATCCAAAGTACCAAGAGCTAAAGGCCAAACATGGCTCAAACGTTCGCTCCATTCAGAGACGGAAGAAACTTGTGGCTGCTCAAGGGGAAGTTCAGGAATAGGAACAAAATCCCGACCAAAAACGACACGAAAAGGAGTGAACCCAGTGCTGCTATGGACAGAATTATTATAGGCCACTTCAGCGTGCGGCAACAAGTCCACCCAATCATCTTGTTGATAATTGATGAAACAACGTAAATATTGTTCTAGAACAGAATTAGTCCTCTCGCAAGCCCCATTAGTCTGAGGGTGGTGGGCGGAGCTTAGTCCCTGGGCGGAGCCAATGCGTTTAAGAAATTCCTTCCAGAAAACAGAAGTGAACTGGAAACCTCTATCGGAAATGATGCGATCAGGCACCCCATGCAAACGGTAAATGTGAGAAATGAAGAGTTTAGCCAGTGCCTTCGCAGAAGGAATCTTGTGGCACGGAATAAAATGAACTTGTTTTGAAAATAAGTCAGTAACCACCCAAATGACGGTGTGCCCCTGGCTCTTGGGAAGTTTGACAATGAAGTCCATAGAAATTTCCTTCCAAGGGGCGACAGGGCGGGCTACAGATTGGAGTAGGCCTTGCGGTTTCCCAGGTGGCCGTTTAGCGGCTGCACAGACTGGACAACTGGCAACATAAAGTTCAATGTCCTTTTTCAAAGAGGGCCACCAAAACTGCCTCTTCACCAAATGCAATGTCTTTACAAATCCAAAGTGACCTGCCAACTTGGAATCGTGAGCCCGTTGGAGAACGACGAGACAAAGAGAGGTGGGGACATAAAGCTTAGCCCCGATCCACGGTAATCGTCCCTCATTGTGCACTCACCCTGATGCTGCTGGAACCAGTCATCCTGGGGAAGGGCCCGTTTGAGGTCAGAAAGGAAATCTTGAGGAACCTCCAATTTCGAGCGCGCCTGCTGTCGAGTGACCACCGGAGCGGCAAGGCTGGATGCGGGAACGACAGGCTGAACAATACTCAGTTTAGAGCAGTTGTATTGAGGGAGTCTGGACAAAGCATCAGCCATGAAATTCTTCCCTCCCGGGATGTACTTGAGGGTGAAATTGAAGTGGTTGAAATGCTGAGCCCAGCGCATCTGCTTAGGGGAGAGGCGGCGTGGAGTCCTCAAAGCCTCTAAGTTTTTATGGTCAGTCCACACCTCAAAGGGGTGCTTAGCGCCCTCTAGAAGTGGCGCCACGTGGCCAAGGCCCAGCATACTGTAAATGCCTCTTTCTCCCAGATTGCCCAACGTCTTTCAGTGTCCGTGAGCTTGCGGGAGGTGTAAGCGCAAGGTTGCAAATTACCTTGGTCGTTGGCTTGAAGCAAGACGGCCCCAACAGCCACGTCGCTGGCATCAGCTTGGACGACGAAAGGCTTGTCCATGTCTGGATGCTTCAGAACTGGTTCTGCCGCAAAGAGGCGTTTCAACTTCTCGAAAGCAGCCTGACACTCCATGGTCCAATCCAATGGCTTGCTAGGCTTAGGTTTAGGCCCACCTTTGGACTTCAACAAGTTAGTGATAGGAAGCGCAATTTTGGCAAAAGAAGGGATGAACTGATGATAGAAATTGGCAAAACCCAAAAATTTCTGCAATTGCCTGCGTGTACGGGGCGCCTCCCACTCAGTGACTGCCTTCACCTTACCAGGGTCCATCTCAATACCAGCGGGGGAGATACGATACCCCAGGTATTCAATTTTCTCCTGGTGAAACTCACACTTGGACAACTTGGCATACAGTTCAGCAGCCCGGAGCTTTTTCAAGCCAGTGCGGACCAATGTGACGTGTTTGTCATAAGTCTGAGTGTAAATAAGGATATCATCCAAATATACGATAACGCCTTTGTAAAGATGGTCATGCAAGATCTCATTAATTAATTGCATGAAAACTGCAGGCGCCCCCTGCAGGCCAAAGGGCATCACTCGGAACTGGAAGCAACCGAGGGGGCAGTTGAAAGCAGTCTTCCACTCATCCCCCTCCTTTATGCGGACTCTATAGTACGCTTCTCTGAGGTCCAATTTAGTGAAAATGCGGCCCTTCCCCAATTGGGCTAACATGTCCTTCATCAGTGGCAACGCGTAGAGGTTTTGGGCAGAGATACAGTTTAGGTTTTTGAAATTAACACATAATCTCAGGGAGCCATCCTTCTTCTCTCTGAATAATACGGGTGCAGCTACCTTGGGTCGTGCTGGCTCGATGAAACCTCTTTCCAAGTTTTTATCAATGAATTTTCTCATTTCCTCCATCTCTCTAGGGGACATGGAATATATTTGGGGCTTTGGAAGCTTAACACTGGGCAAAATATCGATGGAGCAATCAGTAGGTCTGTGGGGCGGAAGTTTATCTGAAGATTTTTCACTAAAAACTCCTCTCAGGTCCCAATACACTTTCGGAATCTTTTCTTCTCCCTCAATTCTCTCCTGACCCTTGGCGGCCAAAGCGGGGCTGCAGCCAGCAGGCTCTGGGGAAACGCCCTCCCCGTCTGGAGCTGTGCTCGTGCGAATGCGCAGCCATCCCTCCCTCCAATTTATGCGAGGGTTCCATTTACGAAGCCAGGGGAGGCCCAAAATCAGGGGTCTGTCCATTCCAGGAGCCACAATAAAAGAGATCAATTCTATGTGGGTGCCCATTTTCATCTCTAGAGGTTCAGTATAGAAATGGGCCGGGCCACCCCCTGCTATGGACCCATCTATTTGGCAAAACACAATAGGGGTTTTCAAAGTCCTTAATTTGAGGCCCAGTTTTTCCACCATTGCAGGGTTGATCATACATCTGGAACAGCCCGAGTCAAGGAGGGCGGGAAGCTGTTCTGACACCCCATCGGGCGGTACCCTTAATTCTATTGGGATCAGCATGGGGCCTTTATTTGAACTCACCCAGCGAGGCGAGGCGTCGTCATCGGAGTCATCAGAGGAGCTGGCGGTGGCGTCAGCTTCTTCCTCCACGTCCTGCCTGAAGCGCGGGGGGGTGGTATCAGCAGTGAAAGCAGCCTCTTTCTTCTTGTCTGGGGCTCTGCTTGTCTTCCCTTCCCTCTTGGCAGGGGGTGGGGTGGTTGTGGGAAGTTTAGCGCGGCACTCTGGGGCACGGTGGCCTCCCCTCCCGCAACGGAAGCATGTGAATGGCTTGACTTTACCAGTGGAGCTTCCCTTTCCTTCACTCCTGATTCGGAAAGAGGGCTTCTGAGTTGGGGGGGGGTGATTTTCCTGCTTTCTCTTCCCTCGCACGTTGAAGTCTAATCAAATCGAGCTCAATGTCTGCTGCATTTTCATACCAAGCTGTAACGCGCTTGGGAAGGTGTCTGTTAACACATTGTTGATAAATGTCCTCATTTAATCCTAATGCAAATTGGTCCAAAAGGGCATCCTGAGACCAGCCTCTCATATAAGAAGAGAGTTGTTGAAACTCCTGAATGTACTGAGTCACCGGTCTATCTCCCTGCCTGAGGGTCATAAATTTCAACTTTCCCCGTTTCTCAATTAGGGGGTCATCAAATCTTCTCTTAAATGCAGTCATAAAAGCGTCAAAATTCCTCAGGAGGGGGGAATTGCTTTGGTGCAGGCTCATCATCCATTCGGCCGCCTCTTCCTCCAAAGCAAGTAACACCATTCGCACTTTCATTTCATCTGATTCTAAATCGGGTCCATAAATTTCCATAAAGTTATAAACTTGTATAATGAAGAGAGACCCAGTTTTTTGGGATTCCCGTCATATTTTACAGTTAAGGGAGGGACTTTTGCCATTCTGCGTCTTCTGGGGGGCCCCCCTGCTCTGGCAACCGCCCTGGCTGGGGGAGGGGGAGAAGCTGTTTCTGAGTTAGTTTGCTCCCATCCTCCCTCAGCCTCTTCACCCTCCCTAAATTTTTGCATAGAGTACCTTTGTTCAAAGTCTTCCGTTTGGTCTCTTTCTCGGGGTTTTCGTTCGGGCAAGATTTCTTCCAATTTGACTGGCTTCGCCCTTTGTTTTCTCCTGGTAACTCCAGCATCCCAACTTTCGCTGTCCTCTTTTTGCCCCACATTCAAGGACCATCGAGGGGGAATCACAGGGTCTGCTATTCCTAGTCCAGCCATTCTTCCAGGTAATGATGGGTCAGCGGTTTCCCTTTCAATCTCTTCATTGCTTGCTCGCAAAGACATCTCCCTCGTTTCTTCTTGTAAGTACACCCCCCACGGAAGGTTGAAATCTCCTGGTGGGGTGTGAGTGAGACTTCGCTTACTGTCAGAACCTCTCCATTAGATAATTAGGAAAGAAGACCACGAGACTCCATGCATAGAAATCAAGTGTACTTTTACTAATTATAAATGATTAAAGGCATAGCGAAGCGAAGTCTGATTATTTAGGCGCGAAAGCAATTGATATATAGAATAGCCCATTCCCCACCCCTTGGCATCACAGCTACAGTCCAATCATAATTCTCCCAAGTGTCAGGTGTGAGATAACTTCAAAAGGCATCATGAAGATGGAATGTCGGTGCCGTTAGTCCTGGCGAGAATCTCCTACGCATGCATAGTCAGACAGGCAGCTGAACTCCAGAACCTTCCTCCAGCACAATGAGTAACCCCTCCCAAATACCATGCCCTCCCTCCCCGTTTCATGGCAGTTGAAGCAACAGCAAAGCAGAGGCTGACACACACTTTGTTCTGACATTAGTTTGCTTTCTTCTCTATTTTTGGTAGCCTATTTTCATATTCATTTTCAATGACTTGGTCATCTTAATGAATCCTCTGGTTGTCTAGCATTGAGGCTGAGGACTTCAAAGTGATTCCTGATGTTCTCCTCAAAAATGGTGGGTATTGTGTTCAAGATCATATTGTGAAAACTGGTTTTCTTCTTCTTTAGCTTGCACCTGTGTAGTTTGTGGCCTGTACCAGTCAGCACCTTGTCATGTGTTTGATGTTATAATTAGGCCCCTCCATCTCCATTTAGGACACAAGTTAAATGAATAAATACATTTTATTCTCTATGCTCTATCTGGTGATGTTGATATATAGAGAGATTTCATTTTAGATATTTGACAAGACTGCTAGCTATGAGGCTGAAATGGCAAAACTTGTCTTCTGCTCCATATTGTTTTCTCAAACCATGCAATCTAACATTTTCCTCTTTCACATTTCTGAATTTGGAACTATGACATTCCACTCACCAGTGCAAACAATACCATCTTGCTTGCATGTGCTGTTGATTTTGAATTGAGCCTGATCATAGAAGTCATCAACCTCCTCTTCTTCATTGGTGATTGGAGCATAAACTTGAATGATTGTCAGTCACTGATAGCATTGTAGCCAGGTATTATTTTTCCTACATGCTTCTTAACTATAGAAGTAACTTCATTACTTTTTTCATGTCCTGAGTAATACACATAGTGATCTCCTGACTGAAAGTGTCCAATCCAGTCCATCTCAATTTGCTGATGTCAATTTGTAGTTGGTTCGTTTCATCTTTCAAAGTATTGTGCTTTCATGCTTCTTACCTTCCATGATCCTATTGTAATTTTATATTTGTACCTTTAAATTTTCTTTTTCTGGCAGCATCAGCATTGATTATTTTAATCTAGCCACATCATAAACATCATTAATAATCTGAAAGTTCCTGAGCTCATCCTCAGCATCATGTTGAGTGCCATCCAACCTGAGGATCTGACCTGCCTTCCCATCATCCAACACCGTATCATCAATTATGTTATATTTTCCATCCATAGGGTTTTCCTGTACAATATGAATTCATCTCTTTGTCATGGCCACTAAAGTGATAATATGTTTCTAGCATGAGGATCCAAATTGTAAGGGGCAATATGCTGACACTGTAAACCGTTTAAAGACAGCTTATAAAGCAGTATATAAGACTAAGTGCTATTGCTATCTTTCTGTATTGCTGCTGCTTAATATACATGCCTGGACAGCTGGGGTGACCGTAATATCTTGGGTGGTAGGAATATATACTCTTAGCGCTTAATATTTTTTGCTCATTCCACCCAGGAACACATTCTACTGCCATAATGAAGTAGCAAAGCAGGACTTGGGGTGGTGGGTGGGATTGTGTTCATATGCAAACATCTAAGCTGAATTCTGATAAAACAAACACTGTAATGGGAAATTTCTGTCAGTTCAGTCAATCTGGGAATGACTAGATAAAAAAGGCCCAATGTATATGAGATGTTTAATTCAATTTTGATAGACATTGTGTAATATGTGAAATTACTTTTGCAGATATAAACCTGGATGATTACATAATGCTGTACATCCATAACTGAAAATGACTATGGGAACATATCTCACAAGCTTTGA
This sequence comes from Thamnophis elegans, assembly GCF_009769535.1. NCBI lineage: Eukaryota > Metazoa > Chordata > Lepidosauria > Squamata > Natricidae > Thamnophis > Thamnophis elegans. The sequence continues at coordinate 122,927,461 of NC_045541.1, forward strand.
AGCACATTCAGCATCTGTATAATTATAACCTGTATAATATAATCTCTATAATTTTCCTGTCGTACACGGCAGCAAATTATAAATCTGATTTGTCAGAATTAGAAAACAGGTTGAATCTTTTTATATCCTTAGAACTAGTATGCACATTAGATGAGAGTCTAATGTTATATGCCATATTTTCTTTCTGAAGGGCCTTAAACTATGGAAAAATATCTAACAGAGAGGCAGAAAGGCAGGGAAAAATTGTTGCAGTTTTAAAATATGAGAGAACACGTATTTAATGTTGAATATAGAATAATATTGAATCTAGTAACACTTTACAAAGGATCAACCTTTCAAAAAATAGCATAATCATTATAGAAATTTTTCATAATTTTACTTTGTGTTTTATCATTTAAGTTTTAATGTATAAGTATAAATCTTTATTACGGTCAAAGACTAGCAATACACATTAGTTTTTATAATATGTTAAAAAGTACTGACATTAAGATATAATTAAAAAGTATTGATGTTAAAAGCGGAAAATAACATACATGTTCTCAGATTGTTCTGGCAATCCCTGATTTACCTGGGTGCAACACCCTTAAGTATAGGAGTAAATACAATGGTCCAAAAATTGTTAGAGATATGTCCAGATAATCGGTACAAGCTGACAACTATACTTCTGTAGCCAATATTTTTCTTATGGACATTGCAGCAGCACAGAACTTTGCCACCGCATACGTGTTAACCGGGTTAGTGTCCTGGAGGAGAAAGCCTAGATAAAAATTGTCTGCCCTCCCTGGCAATCTCTCTAATAAGGGGAGAATATGTGCAGACCTACAGGGCTCTGTATAGCTTGCAGTGTAATAGAACATGTGAATTATGTTCCACCTCTCCTTTACCACATATACAAACCCGTTCTGCTATAGGTGTTCTCTTATACCTGCCTTGGAGGAGTACTGAAGGAAGAATGTTAAATCTGGCTCTGAAGAAAGCTATTCTTTGTTTTGGGAAGATCAGGTCATTTAGATATCTTGCCGATTCCCACCCATCCTGTTTGATTCTGTCCCTACTGTGGAAAGGCAACCTATTTAGTTCTTCTTGGAACTCCATGTCCTTCATTCTATTAATTACTACTTGCTTTGCTTGATCAAAGCCTAGGGACATTAAGAATACTGGTGAAAGGCCATAAGAGCCCAGCTTGTGATCAACTGCCTGTTTCCAGGGGGAAGAGAAATGGTCAGTCAACACTAGTGGAGACAGTCCCTCCCTCTGGAAAGAAATGCATTTTAAGCCAATGAATGATCATCTTCTTCCAGGCTCTTACCTGAATTTGAGGCATGCCTGTCTCAATTCTTAACTGGGCATTTGGAGTTCCGTTGGGTGCAGCTAAGATGTCTTGCAGGAATTTGGTTTGTATAGTTTCTAGCAAGTCTTTCTTTGCAAGGATTCCTGTTTGTGCCCCATATAGAATTTGTGTCAATGTTTTGCTCTCAAAAAGTTTTAAGGCAGCAGGTACTAACTGACCTCCACCTGTATAAAAGAAATGTTTAATTGCATTTGAGGACCTATTGGCTACTTGCAATGTGTGATCCAGGTGTGCCTTCCATGTCCCTTGCGAGTGGACCCCCCCCCCCCCAAGGTATCTAAATGTTCTAACCTCTTCCACACTATGTCCTTCTATTTTCCAGGAGTATTGGCTTGGTCTCTTAGCAAAAACTAAAATTTTTGATTTATCAAAGTTAAGGACCAGCTTGTTTTGCCTGCAATAGCCGAGTGTTGCCCTAATTGCTCTCTTCAGTCCTACAGAGGTTTGCGAAATGATAGCAGCAGCAGCAGCAAATAAGAGAATTGGCACTTTGTGTTTTGCTAGGTTAGGAGGATGGAAATCAGGGTTCTGTAAGAGATCAACCAGGGGATTAATATAGAAGTTAAAGAGGCTTAAAAGTTTTAATGAAACTTCCATCTAACTGTATATACATAGGAAATTGATTATTCAACTTTGTGTTGGCTGATGCAGGAAGCCTTCAGGAAATTTTTCTGATAAATGGTAACTTATTTACACAGTTCTATTTTTAGTCTTATAAAGGCAAACATAGGTTGGTCCATTCCAATGTATTCCCAAATAATAACGAACATTCAAGAAGACTGAGGGTGGAGTTTTGTTCTCCGAGCTTGTGGGTTGGTTTTTGAATATTTTTTTTACCAGGCTAGGTAACATCTTCAAGTTGTTACCTAGTCTGGTAACAAAATGTTTTGAAACCAACCCACAAGCTCGGAGAATAAACCTTCATCCTCACCCTACACCTGAGCTACAGATATTGCAATTCAAGGAGAATGTCAGATTCAAATCTAATGTAAGATATTGATTCTAAATCACTAGTCCAAGAAGTGTTGAAGCTGCATTTCAAATGGATATAGCTAAAATACTGAAAGAATAACTCTCACTCCATTCAACACTTACCCTGCCTCTTATCAAATCACATTTCTGTGAACAGGCTTCAACAAGACAACCTTCTAAAGTGCTACAAATTCCTGTCTAGGATCCAAAAATGACCTTTAATAAAAGTGTAAGCCTTTTTCACATATTCTGTGCCTCTTTCATTACATTACTCTGGACTCAACACAGCACTAATTAATAACAAGGTATTTGCACATCACAAAGTAAATTCCACAACAACACTCATATTTCATGAACTATTTGCTGAATTATATGACAACTATGCTGTGACTGGATGATAACAGATTAAGGATAAAAATATATAGATCCTCAATTAACAAAAATGTTTCCTTCAGGGTTGCACAATCTCATGTACGTAGTTTTGCATTTCCTATAGAATAAAATACAGGAACTATAGAATATGCACTTTAAAATCAAATATTCATTGACTGTTCAAACCTGCAGCAGAAGCATCAGTTAAAGTTTCAACTAATATGAAACAGGGCTATGTGGTCAATACAGCAGAAAAGACAAAGACAGAGACACACACAGACACACACATGGGGAGAGACAGAGACAGACAGATGGACAAAACAACGAAGTATATGCAAGATAATGTATCTGTTATAAAACAATGTACTAATTTCACACACACATTCTTTCTTGATAAGTGAGAGATCAGTATAATGGATTTCTTTTCAAGGAGAAAAGACTATACATGGAGAAAATATGATGAATCAATTGAACATTTTCTGAAAAGGCAGATAATGAATCAAGTAGCTAATATAATAATAACAAGGGGAAAAGACTCCTACAGGTGAAACAAATAGGTATGAAATATATATAGGAGCCGAGGTGGCGCAGTGGTTAGGGTGCAGTACTGCAGCCCACTTCAGCTGACTATTATCTGCAGTTCAGCGGTTCTAATCTCACCGGCTCAAGGTTGACTCAGCCTTCCATCCTTCCAAGGTGGGTGAAATGAGGACCCAGACTGTGGGGGCGAGAGGGCTGAAAGCCCTATGAAGCAGTATATAAGTCTAACTGCTATTGCTATTGCTATATTAAGAAAAGTGAACAACCCTTATTGAGTAAGTCAATTAAGGGAAGCTTTTGAAAACAACTAAAGTGACTGCTGAAAAGAACAATAGAAAACCAATTTGTCAACTGAGAGAAACCAATGCATGGTAAATACTTGAAGGACATAGAAAGAAAAAGCTTCACATGAAGCTGATTAAGATCAGAATTGTTAAAGAAAGAAACTGAAGGCTCCAGTTTAGAGACTCACAAACCAGGTTTGTTAACTGTATGAAAGTACAGTCATTATGCAATAAACAATAATAAATGTCACCTTTGTAGTGAAAAGGATTTCTTATTTATTAAACACATTTATATGGCTGCACAACTGACACAGGATGAGCATAATGGACCCTTAAAAATAGCAATCAATCCTGGGACAAATAAAAACAAATATCCCCTTAAGATTGTGATCACCAAGCTCATTTACTCATATCACTCACATACATTAAATATCTGGATGTGAGCAGATGATAAATTAGGTAAAATATGCTTGTCAAGGTGATGAAAGTAGATAAAGTACACAAAGGAGATTAAACAAATCACAGAACTCTTATGAAAGAAAGACCTAGATGGTAGGCATGTATTTGTTCAGTCATTAGAGGATCCTAATGAAAACATGTGACCGCTACAAATGCCTCTGATCAGTGACATGCATATTACTACTTTAAATATTGTCCTTGCATAATAAAACAAATTTGTCAGACGCCATGAATCTAACAAAACTTCTACCTTCTCTTTAAGGGAAATGCAAATCCAAAAGTTTTGGATGTAACTTTATATCTGAGGATACCTGCATTAACAATTCAAATGTGATGGAATAAGGCAAAAGTCTCATTCCCACTATCTAGTCTTTCACAACTTGTAGGTCCTCTATTAAAGATTTCCAGTAGATCTTCTGTTTGGCTTGGGATGGTGATCTATAATGGGTATCATCAACATACTGATGCTATTTCAGCCCAATGTGATGGCATCTCTCTTAGCAGCTTCATAGAGCTGTTAAAGAGGAGCCCTGAGGCACATCATAATGAAATGCTCAAAAGACTTAATGTCTATTATGCCATCAACACTGAATTGAACTGCTTGCTTAAGAAGGAGCAAAAACACTCCAAAAAGGAAACTCAATCCTCAGAGGTGATAAAAAAGGATACTACTGTTGATAGAAATGAAGAGAGTTAACAAGACTACCTCCAACCAGAGATCATGCAGAAAAGTGATCAATGAAGTTTCTATCCCATGCTCAGGTGTGAATCCCAATTGTATGGGATCCGAATAATATCACTTTATCCAGTGCCCTTTTTAACTGCAGCCTCACCACCATTTTTATTAATTTAAAAAACAAAACAAAATAAAATAAAGCGGAATGTTAAGGGCAGATTGCTTAATACAGTTGAGTCAAGTACTAACTTCTTAAAATTCCAATCATCCTTAAGCCATGATTACAAAGTATATATAATGTTAATACTAATATTATAATTCAGAGTAAATACAATCTCAGAAATATTGGTAAGGACATAAGCTATAGAAAACTAGATAATTGGTAGAAATACTGGTATAGGAACTTTTGGAGAAATTAGAGCACACTATTCTTAATTTTGTTTTATAAAGGGAAGGAGATTTGAGAGAAATCAATATCTCAGGTAAATGGGATTGGCTAAAACAGAATGATATAATAAAATTGAATGAAAATGGCCTGATCTTTAGGAGTGTAATTGTGGAAGACATACATGAACTAAAGCTGTAGATTTCATTATGAATAACTAAACTATATGTCAGAAGTTATTAATCTATGTCACTTAGGTTGTCCTTGGTGTGTGTAAAAATAGGAATCCAGAGATAATTGAAGAACCAGGCCTGAGTATGAGGAAAAATTGAAAAGGAAGGAAGGAAGGAAGGAAGGAAGGAAGGAAGGAAGGAAGGAAGGAAGGAAGGAAGGAAATTTATTTATAATACAGATAGTCCTCTTTTAGCAATCACAATTGTGACAGGCAACTCAGTCATTAAATATTTACCAATTGAAAACCATTATTTTACTATCTTACTTCTTCAGCTTTCTTTTGCTTTACAGACCTACAAATGTTACAAGTGTGAGGACTGGTTACAATCTTATTTTTCATCACCTTCATAACTGTGAACAGTTGTTAAATGAAGACTAACTCTATAGAAGAAGTGATGTGGCCTTTTGGAGATCCAAGAATGAATGAGACAAATGACTGGTATTTGAACAGAAAACAGATAGCTTATGTGGAGATACAGTAGAGGACACCTGATGTTTTGAGGGGAAATGAATAGGAAAGAAAAGAACTAGAGTGAAAGACTTAACCCTGCATGAATTAAACAGAGATTGACCATCGGCTTACCTGAAGGGTCGTTTTCTGGGTGCTGCGAGGAGAGTCCAAGCATGGGATAAACTCAGCCAACCTGCCCAGGAGTGAACTGAAAATTTTAGCCACGCCTCTAGTGTTGTCTTGACTGCCAGTTTTTGCAATGAAGGCGTGGATCTGTACGCTTTGAAAGGTAGTCCAAGTAAGTCCAAAAAAGAGTCCAAATTATGTATCGAACAGCAGAGAAAGACCCCAGGGTGGGGTTGGACTCTCTTCGCAGCGTCCAGAAAATGACCCTTCAGATAAGCCAATGGTCATTTTCCTGTGCACTGCTTGGAGAGTCCAAGCATGGGACATACCCAAGCTAAATGTCACTAGGGCGAGAAGCTGATAGGTCCAGGGTCTCTCCGCTGGTATGAATACCCTGCAGGACTCGTCTCCCAAATGCCCCTTCCCCAGAAGCGAATTTGTCCAATTTATAGTTCCGAACAAACAGAGATAAGGAAGTCCAAGTTGCAGCCCTGCAGATCTCCTCTATTGGTGCCTAGGTCACCCAGGCCATGGTGGTGGCGGCGCTCCTTGTAGAATGTGCGTTAATATGGCGCTTGGATTGCAGAACGTGAGCGAAGGCAATGCAAACATGCAGCCAACGACCAATGGTAGAGGAAGAGACTTTGTGGCCTTGGGAAGCAGGTTGAAAGGACACGAAGAGTTATTCAGAATGTCTGAACGCTGCCGTATGCCTGATGTACTTATGTAGAGTGCGACGAACATCAAACATGTGCCATCTTTTTTCCCTTTGGATGTTTGGGATGTGGACAGAAATCTGGAAGGATAACCTCCTGGGCCCGGTGAAACCAGGAGTTGATCTTGGGACTAAAGTTCAGGTCCAGCCGAAGGATCACCCTGTCAGGATGAATCAGACAGAAGTCCTCCTGAACTGACAGGGCTGCCAACTCCGAGATCCATCGCGCAGAAGTGATGGCAATTAAGAAGACGGTCTTAAATGTCAGATGTTTCAGACTGGCGGACTGTAGTGGCTCAAAAGGTGTGCATATCAGGGCCCGTAACATGGCCTCGAGTTCCCATGACGGGTATTGATAGATGATTGGGGGCCTCAGGTTGGTGGCCCCCTGCAGGAAACTACGGATAATGGTGACAGCCAAGTGACGAATGACTATCAGGTGTGAGGATCATGGATAGGGCAGCCACCTGATGCCTGAGAGTGTTAGGGTTAGGTCCGTGGGATCTGAAGCTATCTGGTCAGGGGTGGACGAACCCAATCGGGTCAAGCCTTTAACCTTATCCAAAATAGTCTTGAAATTGGGATATTTGAATAAGCCAGCAAATGCAGGCTTGTCAGGTATGGTTCCTTCATCCCCCGAAAACTTGGGTTCCTGCCTGGAAGAATGTCCTCCTCCCAATCTGACTCCCCACTGCCCAGCGAGGAATGGGGAGACCCTGGTCTCTGGGCCTGGTCTGTCCCCTGCAGGTCAAAGGGACACGGGCTATACCAAGGCCTCTGTCCGCGCTTGGCCTTGCATTGCATGCCAGCCTAAATTCCTTGACTTTCTGCATCTCTGTGGAGAGCTTGGGGCCCCAATCCACTGTGGGCCCTTTTCAGTGGTGAGGGCAAGGCCTGTTGAAGGGCGAAGGGACCCGCAGGTGCAACCTCCTCCTCCACCTCCAGATGGCTCAATCATCGGGGGCCCGGTGGAACCAACTGTGACCAAGGAAACTCCAGGGGAAAACTCCTGCTCCTCATCCTCACTGTCTGAGATAGGAGATGCAGGCCTGGCCCGATCCACCAAGGGGGGCTTGCCTGGCAGGCTCCTGAGGGGGAACTGTGGCCTGAGTCTGAGTCTGAGTCTGGGCCTTGGAGAAATGTTTGTCCAGCGCCTTCTGGCGACATAAGGCATCCCTGTCCTGTCCCTGGGCCTTGCCTGGAAGAAGGTAAAGCTGCCTTAAGGAACTCCCTAGCTGCCCTGCCAGCTTACCTGGATAGGTCCCTGCTGGCAGAGGGGCCTGGCTGCTCTGAAACCCTGGGATCTTGCTCAGTCAACTCTCTCTGGTGGGGCCCTTATGAAGGAGTAGGTAGACCAGGGACTGAATCACTCACCACCTGCTACCAAAGCAAACAAGAGGCTGAAGCGCTCCCGCAATGGAGACATTGAAGCCACAGGATTGGAGCAAGGCCAATAGACTGGAGGCAGAGGCAGAGAAGAATCCCCGATGCAAGCTGAAGCGCTCCCAGCACCAGCACAGAAAAGGCTGTGAAGGGGTATGACCAGACAAGGCCAAAAACTCCTATACCACTCAAGCTATGTCAGAACAGGAGAGCAGATCCACTGAAACAGCTCCAGACAGGAAAGCTCCTTGGTCATTCTGCACAGACCTAGGCAGCCGGCTGGCTATCTGTAGCGAAAATGGCGCCAAAAATGCAAATAAAATGGCCACACAGAAATGAGGCTTTGTGCCAAAAATAAACAGTCCAAAATGGCTGCTGCAGAAAAGAAAAGGCTCCAAAATGGCCACTGCCAGTAAAAAGGATCAAGGGACCTCCAACGCCAGCAGCGAGAAGCCTTAAAAACTGCCAACAGAGTCTGCAGCCTCTGAAAATAGGGAGCAGTGGTGCCCGCCACCCGCACTCTCCTGGTCTCCGATTGTCTGTCGGGCAGTAACAGGCACCCAGGCAACCCCAGGACCCCTGAAACCGCACCGGTGAGAAGACAATTGAAAAAAAAAATAAACTCAACAAGCCTGCTTTCTGGGGAAGGAAAGAAGGGAGAAAAGAAGGAAATATATATATTTATTTATCAGCACAAATGCAACACACACACACACACACACACACACACACACACAATATATATATATATATATAGAGAGAGAAAACAAATAAAACAAAGGAGAGTCCAAGCACTCTGCCTAGAACTGAGAGAAAATGAAAACATGTCCACTGGGCTTTGACTGAACTGAAAAACTGGCAGTCAAGACAACACCAGAGGCGTGGCTAAAATTTTCAATTTAGTCCTGGGCAGATTGGCTGAGTTTAACCCATGCCTGGACTGTCCGAGCAGCGCACAGGAAAAATGACTGATATAAATATTATTTTCAAAGACAGAGAAAAAGGTAGTTACAAATTATATTGATCAAAAGAACCGAACAAAAAACTCAAAATAAAAAATATTAAAAACAGCTGAGAAAATCAGAACAATTTTGATGAAAATCTATAATTATTTTGGAGCCATGGGAAGGGCTAAAAACTCCAGCAGAATGAAATAGAATTAAAAATAAAAGTAATGAAAATATCTAGGGTGAAACTGAAATGAAAGAATATTAGTGTGCGAACAAAATGATAGGAAAAACCTTCATGAATGCTGTGAAAGTGTTAGACATTTGTAAGACAATAATGTTAAGTGATTAACTGAAATTGCTAAACTATGGTAAGGTACTTGTTAAACATGCATATGAATATTATATCTGTGCATGAAGATTGGCAGACCACTGCTATTGTTCCCCTTTATAAAGAAAATGGAAGTAAAAGCAAATGCAAGCTTTCAAGAGAAATGGATTTTTAAACAATCCTGGGAAGGCTTTTCCCAGAACTCTGATGAAATGGCCATCACAGTTGAGGTGAGTCTGATATTAAAAACAAGATTACCCCATAAAGTAAGAGCCATGTGTGTTATTTCTAGGACACAAATTGGGATCCATCCTAGTTGTTGAATATTAAACAAAGGGCTATTAAATTTTAGCTCACAAGAAATAACTATATAGAGTCCAATTTATACAGGGCCTACAAATAAAATAGCCTCTGTACTGGCTTGAAAAGCATATGTTTCAGATGTAGTGGATAGAACTTTGCTTTCTTCCAAGGCAAGGGATGTGGCCAAATTCATTGACAAGAATTATTTGTAGGCATTTGCTTCATACTTATCTGAACTAGCTTATAAAAAAGGACTTTAATATGACTAACTCAGCATTCTCCCAAAACTGACACTTGAATTTCATTTTCTTTAGATTGATTATGTGCTATCAAGTCAGTGCTGACACTTAGCAGCCACATAATAGAACATTTCCAGGATGATCTATTGTAAATCCAGCCCTTCAGGTCTTTCAAGTCAACTCATGGCTGTTGTAATCAAGTCCATCCACCTTCCTGCCCAATATCCACCTTCCTGCTCATTTTTTCCAGTTTTCTCAGCATCGTAGACTTCTCCACAGAGCTAGATCTTTCCAAAATGTGTCCAAACATTATAATGAGAGTCTTTGTGCCTTGACTGAAAACTCTGGATTCAATTGTTCTGGGAACCATCCGTTTGTTTCTTAAATTATTGATGATATTCTCATGAATTTTCTCTTTGTCCTCCCCCCACCCCAAAGTCGAACTTTCACTTCCCTAGAGTATCCCAAGAAAACCATTCCCTGAATGATCTTGGTTTTCGTAGATGTAGATTTCCTTTCCTCTAACAAGCATGACAAATGGGAAGTAGAAAATTACATTTCACAGCAAGGACAAATTAAGAATAGGCATACTTAAACAGTGAATGAATATCCTGCTGCTAATCAGCTGTGAGAGTGGATGATGATGACATAAAATGTTTTGGCAAGTTCTACAGGTTTTGATTGACATGCCTCCAAGCAGCAGCCAGTCTCTTTCTCCTGTTCTTAAGTCCACCTCTATTGAACTAGATATGGCTCACAGCATGAATAGAATACTGCTAGTTTTTCATGACTCATGTAATGATTGAAACCAATTAATAGGTGAGAAACAGCTACGTTTTTACATTAAACAAGCTATTCCACTGATTTGATAACTAACAATTATAAATACATAATTGTGGGCACTGTCCTATTTCAGGATGGCAAAACAAAAAGTAAAGATTTTTTTTTTCAGAGTGTAGTGGGGATTTTTAAAGCAGGAATCCTCACTTTAAAATTCTGTCCAAAATAATTTATAAAAATCTTTATAAGTCAAATGCTCAACTGCAGAATATGAACGTGTAACTCAAAAAGTAAAGTTTTAGTCTCCTGTGGTTTTCCAAATTTCTTTCCTAGAAGCAATAAAATTTCACAATTGCAGATCCAGAGTTTTCCAAACTTTTACTAGAATCAGCCATAATCAAATGGCTTAATAATTTGTCTTCCTCCTCATATTTCTCTTTGATCATAAAATCTCCCCCTTTGATCCCACTACTGTTTACTTTTCGTTAGAAAAACTACAACTAAAATATTGGAAGGTCACCAAAACTGATTAGGACAAGCAATCCCCCTCCAGCCTAATTCAGCAATTCTACTGAACTGGACCTTTGCAACTTGTCTTGGAGACAACCTAGAAGCTGCAGCTAATACAAAATATGGCGACAAGATCATGAGCCTGACAGCCCTGTCAAATAAAGAATCACATTCTGCCCTAAACAGAACAGCACCAGGATACAACAAGCAATGCCTTGTCAGAATTGAATTGGCATGTCTAGTCTGACCATTGAGAGAGCACATCTGCTGAAAATTCCCTCTAATTGTTAAGGTCCCAGAGCATGAATGAAATGGCAAGCCTTCTGTATAACACCCCGTTCTTTCCAGAAGAAAGTACAAGCTCACACTTTGTTGCAATTCCAGAAACACATGGAAACAATTTTATTTAAAAGTAGTTTCAGTCCTTGCTGACTAACTGTGGCTATCTACTGTATCTTGGTTTTTATTGGGCTTTTATATTTACTGTTTTTGTTTCTATGGTTATTCTGACTCCCTTATTTGTTATTATGTCTTTGAGTTTCTGTCTGTTGTTACTGTATGTCATTCAAAGTATTTTGTAACTGGGAAAGATTCGAAGCACTATAAAATAAAGTAAAAGGATTTGTGGAGCTGATTGCACCACTATATTTTTTTGTGGAAAAAATACATATTAAATACAGAGACCATTGGCAAGTTGTTCTTTTTTGGGTTAATCTCTGTCCTTAGAACTTGGTGTGCACAATCTATGAATTTATATAATTTAAAAGAATTAGCATGCTGTGACAATTTTTACATTTAAGGCATTTCTTTTTCTCTTCAAGCGAGTGTACGCAGCTTATAAAAATAAAATGTCATTTAAAAAAAAGATCATAACATAGGCTGGGTGAGAAATAAGTCAAGAGCCAGAATTCTCAGAGCAGAGCACATTTCAACAAAGAATCATAGATCTGGAAATGACCTTACTGTTGTTTCAGCTCCACAATCAGTATAGGATTTACCAGAGTATATCTAACAAATGACGATGTAGTTTGTTTGAATATCTTCAGCAAAAGAGAACTCACTCCAGTCTGTCCAGAAGTCAATTCCACTGGCTAACAATTGATACAATCAAGAACTTCCTTTAGATCTTTAATCTGACCCTTCTTGTAGTTATAACCCACTGATTCTGGTCCTGCCCTCCAGGACAATAGAGAATAATTTCTATACGACTGCCCTTTAGATAGCCCTTTAGACTATCATCATATTTTGTAGGTTAGATATAGTATCTAGGATCCAGCATGTTGTTGTTGTTGTTTTTTTTTGCTAAGGGTGATATCATAAGACACTTTCTCAAAGACTTTACTGAGATGCAGTTACACTTTCTATGTCATTCCCTTGATATATTACATCAATCTGAAGAAGATAAAAGTTGGTTCTGCATGATTTGTCTGCAGATCACTCATATTGGCTCTTTTTAATTGAAGCAACCATCTACGAGAGTTTCCAAAAGTAGTGCTAAAAAATAATATGAGGACTTGCCTGGTACACCGATGTCAAGTTGACAGGTATGCAAGTAAATAAGGTAACTTTGATTTTGTTTTGCTTTGGTAGCCAAGTTCATCCAAAAGAAAACTTTCAGCAGCCCCAAGCTTTTGAAAGATGAAATACAAATTGATTAGGTAAAAGCAACGAGGCTTAAACTACCAATTTGACAAGCAAAGTAAGCACTGATGCAATGGAATGAAGTGATATTCATCAGAGCATCAAATACATGAAATGCTATTAACTGCCTAAATGTATGCTTAGATATAAATTTTACAATTTTAATATTACTGGTGTAGAAAAGTAGAGGATAATCTTTTACCATTATAGTTTTACAGGTTGATGAGCAATACACATATATTTCAACAACAGCAAAGGGGGCAGAGGAGAAAATTCCATCTTTAAGGCAGGAAAAAATCCTTGATATGGACAATTCAATAACTTCATAGCTTAAAAATATATGGAAAAATCTCTACCAAGAAATCTGCCTGCACGTGTTTGAGTTGGGATAAGCAATATTCTTTCTTTGCTTTTTCTAAAGGTGATGTCATCTATTGTCAGCTATTCTTAACTTGCAAATCTACCTAGAAAAGTCCAGTTATCAACAAGAAATAGGACCATGTAGAAACCATGCCCAACACAAACACACTAAAGTTCAACAAGCCAACAAAACCAACACAACAGAGTAAATATATTCTGGAACTGTAATGGTCTGGTTGCTTAAATGTTGCACACTAACACACACAAACAACAATACAATGTTGGAATTTACCATTTATAATCTGGAAATCTCAACAGCACACTGCATTGGGTCCTTTGCATTTGCCTAGCATACAATCTACACATTCAATTCCTTTTGATGGGTTCGCAGTGCCCTGTGGTCACATTTACAAAATAATTTTTGCCAGAAACTGGTCCTTACTTCCAGTTTCCAGCAAAACATGTCCCATAGCAAACAATGGGTTCACTTAATAGCATTTGCTTAACAACTGCCACGAAAGAGATGCCTGCTTTATTACCATCATGACTTATGACCGAAATTTTGGGCTCAATTATGGTCGTAGGTTGAGGAATACCTGTGCTGTCTATACATGGAATAAGATGAACTAATTTTTTTTGTCTATTTGCGCACCCAAAATTCTTGATTGATCTACAAGCATGTATGATAATGTCTCCTTTAAAAACATAGGAAATATACATACAGAAATTTCTCAATGCAATACCAAAAATCCAGGTCCATTCTTTCACTGACACATTAGCAATGGCATTTGGCCTTATAAACGGGCTCATAGTGCTTTGTAGCATATTGCCCCTCACCAATCTGGATCCTCATTTAACCAACCTTGGAAGGATGGAAGGCTGAGTCAATCTTGAGCCCGGTCAGCATTGAACTCCAGGCAGTGGGCAGAGTTTGCTTGCAATACTACACTTTAACCACTCTGGTCCCAGGGCTTTGGGGGCCACATTAATGCCTAAAAGAATAGATCTTGTGAAGACTATGGCCAAATATTGAGAAATATTTGAAAGTCTATATAAGTATATTACTGACTCTATCTGTACTGACAAAACTCTGCCCATACCTTCCCTTTGTGATTTAAATATAGGAATACTGAAAGTTTATGCTCTGATTTTTCATCTAATTGTCTAATTAAAATTCATGATGGCACATTATTTTTATCCACATACAACATCAATCAACTTTTACAAACAAACTGAAAGGATAGCAGGATTTCAAAATGATTTAGCATACCTGACAAGCAAATGTAGGTTAAGTATTCACCCTGACCCCCAGTTGCCAGGAAAGGAATCTTTTTCTTCGTTCTCCTTTTTACTTGGACTGCACCCAGCATCCTTTCATCATGTGGTGCAAAAATCTCTTTATTGATAGCAGATTTGGCACTCATTATAAATCAGACACAGATGGAAGATGTTCCTAAAATGAATTTGTACAGCAAGTATTACATTTTTGAAGAAATATTTATATAACAAACTGGCTTTCTGTCCCCTCCCCTCTAATAAAAGTACATACTTGCATACACACATGTAGCCAAAATAGCAAATAACTTATTCAAATCTAGAATAATCTGCCATTTTGAACAACAGAAAGCAGTTCAGAGTCAGCTTGGTCAACATGGGTCTGGATGATTATTATCTTCAATATGAAAGGATGAAACTGAGGGTTAATATTGAAGGGAAGAGGGCTTTTTGGCTTTTTTTGTTTTAATAAAACAGTTTACAGTCAAAGATGAAGCAAGTAGGGTTTACAATATAATGATATGAGAAATTAGCAAGTTAGAGGGCCAGATATTAATGATAAATGTTAAATATTCACACATGGCATAAAAAAATCCCAGAGTATCTAAACATGAGGTGAATTCAGATGCAATCATAACTGAGCAACTTTCATAGAAATCTTGGCAAAAAGCATCAAATTTCATTTCAGGCTACTCTGCGTATTTGGTAAATATATTAATTAAAAGCACGAAGTGCAGAATATGTCTACAAGGAAGAATAGAAAAAGAGGCAGACCTATCTTTTATAGCCATGTCCATGCCTGAATAATGGTGCTCTAAGTATAGCATGCTGCTCAACCTCCCTTCCAAAATGTTTGAAGGTAAAGCACTTCAAGATTGTCAGTGGAAACACTTCTTATGTGTAAGAGAGAGAATGGTGGAAAACCAAAAAGAGCTACTGCAGCAGCTTTCATAACAATGATTTCATCCTTGGATGGTCTTTCTGCAGATCCAAATCAAAGGCTCTTTTGATCTCTACCATATTTTTTTTCCTGATCCAATCATTAGCAGGTATTGACTGAAAGGAGGACGATCCAAGGATATACTTTTCCCTGGAGGAGGTAAAATTGTTGGGAGGACTGCTTGGATCTCTAACTTTAGTCTTTACCCAATATTTCAAGTGGCAAATTCTCATGTGAGCCTGATGAGACTTAGCATCATGGCTCAGGTTCCAAATTTTGCTCCCCCACCCCCAAAAAAAACCTGTTCCAACTATCCAAGTGGAATGTCAGTCTCAGGAGAAACCAAGTCAGGAATCACTTCAGATTGATCTAACACAGGCACCATCAGAACAGCTGGAGCAGTCAGATGATAAGATAAGACCTCCAATCCCTTGTATCCATTGAACAAATCAAAGATATTCAATGAAGCTCCTTGCCAAGTAAAGGAGTAGCTCTCTTGATTAAAGGCAGCTAGCAGCAGCCTGATTTAAAAGGCAGCCTGGAGCCATGCTTCTTCATTGGAAGCAACTGTCCGATTTCCTGCTTTAGGGTGTGGCATTCCTGTGAACAGTGCTTGTAGAACTCTGATTTTTGAATGGCTGACAAACCTGATTCTGAACTTTGGACTGGAGTTTGATTACTCTTATGCTTGTCCTGTTTCAAAGTGAAACCAAAGCCAGCTTTCTTTCCAAGAAACTTTTGTTAGTTAACATTTATTTGCTAGGTGTTCCTGTTCCTTTCATGTTGAGTTGAATACATGAAAGGAACTCTTAAACAGGGATTTTGTTATTCGGTATTCATTTCTCAGAACTATTTGTATGCTTTGAAATATTACTGGCTCTGTGTACATTTTGGTTTTCTACTGTAATGTAATGGCAAACCTAGCAAAAACCATAATTATTGATTTTTAATAAAACATTAATCTATCTGACTGAGGAAATATGGATATTAAATCAAAAGGATTCATGATGAAAGAATGCTGACTTTCCTAATGCTTTCAAAACTTTCAACCAAAAAGACTTAATTGGTCATTAAGAAGATTATATGTGCCAATCTGTTTACCACTCACTACACCACGTATAGATTATCTTTATGGCCATTTTTTGATGGTTAGCTGAAATAGATTTTAAAGAACTACACCAAAAGTATTCAACACGATTCATCAAATTAAAAATCCAAACCATTATCTACATAAGTGATGGTAAAGGCGTGCCCACACCCAGAATTCAATGAGCCCCACCCACCTACACATACATATGTGATCTCCCTGGGGGGGGAGTTTTCACCCTCCCCAGGCTCTGGGGGCTTTTCTGAAGCCTGGGGAGGGTGAAAATGACCTCCCCGGCCCTCCGGAAGGCCGAGAATCAGCTGGCCAGTGCACCAGAGCTTATGGCTTTCGTGCCAGTAAATATGGCACACGTGCCATAGGTTCGCCATCACAGATCTAGATTATTTGTAGAATTCAAGAAAGCTGAAATATTTAATATACAGAATAATGTTCCATTCCTTACAACATGGAACTTCAGAATCAGTCTGATATACATCAGGCTAGAATTCTAGTCCCACCTTAGGCATGAAAGCTGGCTGGGTGATCCTGATAAAGTCAAGTGATAGTTTCTTGAGGAGAGGGTTTACCAAGGCCTCCTTAAGAGCCAGTAAGACCATTTTCTCCCTCAAGAAAGAATTAATCACTAACCAGACCCAATCATGCAGGCAGCCTTAACCAGCCAGGAAGAGCACAGGTGTGGCCGAGCCAGCAATTGCAACGGTTTGTCCATTTCCTTAGGTCCAACAGCATCAAACTACTCTCAAAGTACGGGAGCCTTAGCTCCCATAACCTCCATTGGTTCTGCCTCAAGACCGAAGTTCAATCTAGACCAAATATGAGCAACTTTATTTGCTAGATGGACAGCATATTCTTAGAGAGACATCCTCCCTCTCCCGATCTTAGTAGAACTTCTTCTAAGGAGGAACTCAGTCATCTGAAACATTCACTGAGTCACTATCGGTGGAGACACAGTTACATTTTGCCCTTTTACATAACAAGGTAGGCTCTAATAGCAGTTCTAGCAGCTCTTCAATCATATTTAACTCTTGTCTTTTGCCAGCAGCTTTCTACCATCTCTTGGGTCTTTTTCATTCCCTCAGCTCTTTCACATATCATGAAGAGCTATGGGAACTGTGGACATGGAGAAATTCAGGTGCAACTTTATCCAAAACTGTAGTCACTCTCCCTAATTGACCTAATTGATTCTAAGCAACCTGTACTGTCTTTATTTCATTACATACATACATACATACATACATACATACATACATACATAATCATAGTCATTATTCCATTTGTTACCAGCATTTAAATAGATGTGCCAAGCGATGGACCCATTGATCATCTTGAAATGTAACAGCACTCAAATCATAAGCATTATTAGATAGCTAGGTTTACCAAATACATCTTTAGTAAGCTTATAAAGTGAAATGGGATATGAAAAGAAATTATAGAAAATTTATTAATTTCATTATGAATTTGTTTTATTTTTTGATACAGCAGCAGAGCAAACCAGTTTACTGCTACTCAGATGCTTCTTATTCAAGACATAATAACATTGTCCAGAATGGCCTTATCAAAAGTGGGGCCTCTCATTTATTCATTCATTCAATTTGCCACCCATCTTGTTTTAGATCAGTGGTCCCCAACCTTTTTATCGCCGCGGACCAGTCCGCCTTTGATAATTTTACCGTGGCCCGCTGAGCGCGCGCAGGGGTGGGGGGGGCGTTGTTTTAAATCCACCTTCCCAATTCAACACCTGAATCATATCCCACCTTCCATTTTGTATGTAGATTTTAAGGAATAAACAGCTGAATTAATCAAGGTCAAAGATAAAAAGAGCAAGGGCAAAATTAAATAAGCCAGAGGATAGCAATGTAAAAAGAATACAGTATTAAGGAGAGAAAGGAGAAGAAAAAACCTCGCTTCTGCTGAGGTCAGGGAAATGTTTGATACTGATCTGGCTGGGTAAGAGTCCAAGAGTCCATATCGCCAATAACTACACGTGGGGGGAAAGGAAATGTGTTTTGTGAGGAAGAGAAAGAGCGCGCTTCACCGATGCCCGTTGGCGAAATTTCGGAAGAGAGGCAAGAGACTTCAGGCACCGAGCCCCCACCCCTGGCTGCGGCAACTGGAGCGGGCGGGAGGCAGGGAAGGGGTGGGCAAGACCGCCGCTTTTCCACCATGCGCTGCAATAGCGGCAGCGGCAGCCTGAATCTGGCGACTGCCCCTCACCACCTCAGGCGGCGCTCATACCCTCCCCTTTCCTGCGCTACCATTAGACTCCTCTCAGCCCCCCACCCACGCCCGCGGAGGGCGCCCGCACGCCAAAATCGCGCACCCCCCATCTCCTCTCAAAAGACCCCCCCGCCCTCGGCTGCCCGACGTTCTCTCTCTCTCTCTCTCTCTACCTCTCCCGCCGTTCCTTCTCACAAGCCAAGGCCGGGCGGGGAAGCGCCGTCTCCGTCCCGGGCGCGCCGCCCCTCCCTGGGCAACTCGGAGACGACTGAGCCGAGGAGGACAGCGAGAAAAAGAAGAGAGCGGCCAGCAACGACCGCCGGGGAAGCCGCCAGGGCCTCCAAGGGCTCCGCTTCCAGCGCATGGTCCGCCCCCTCCTCGCCTCGCTTCCAGGCGAGCCGACTGAGGCGAGAAAGGAGAAAGAGGCGGAGGCGTTCACTGAGGGGACGGCTGACTCGGGGAGGGGGCGGAGGTGGTGTAGTAGCGGGGGATTGTTCCTCCTCGCCTCACTTGCTCCTGTGCTTCCGCGCAGCTCCCCCCCTCCGGCGACGGCGCTGCATGAGTGAAGAGTCGGCCGTTGCATGGCCCCCGGCCGCTGCGCAGCCCGGTGCCAGGTACTCCACGGCCCGGCACCGGTCCGCGGACCGGGGGTTGGGGATCACTGTTTTAGATGACTCTTTTTGCAAGTACCTCACATGCTGATGGAAAAGATACATTTCTACCTATTTACAATAGCGACCTTAATATGGCATGGCAGTTCTCAGCAAGAAACATACAAATATACAGGAGTAAGCTACACTTCCAGTGGTATCAAAAAAAGTATTCAATTGGTTTTAAATATATTACTTTTTTCTCTTATCCCTTGATATCTCTCCAAGAAAGTTTGCATTTCAGCCAAACCTTCTTAGTTTTTTGAAGACAACAATATCTAGTTATCAGTTACCTGCCAGAAATCTGCATGGATCTACAGATGTTTCAACAAACTTGAAACAAAATACTTAAGTTCTAAGAATTTAGCATTAAAATCAGAATAAAGCAAAACTCCAGCTGTTCCAAATTCTGCCATTAAGCTGTTCTGTGGTCTGCGCTTAGGGCATGATTTTTTCCCAACTTTTTCTCATCCTAGTCAATATAGCAACAGAGATCTGTCATTACAGGTGTGCACAACCTTTGAGGGAGAATTTTTCCCATCTAAAGTAACTCCTAAGCATCAAAATGTTCAGCAGCCACATTATCTCAAAGGTTTGGAGCAGCTACTATGGGAACTTCTCTTTGCCATCTGTGTATTCACATATACCTGGACAATGCGCAAAGCCTCTCAAAACGATTTTGCCAAGTCTTTATGAGACAGAGGTTCTAAGTTTTAAATAACATGTCCAGAGGAGCACTTTATCTGCTTCATAAAGCAGCCTTATGAATGGTTTTGCACAGCCCAAATGACCATGGCATAAACTGTTTCTAGATTAAGTTGGATGAGTGACATGGGATGTAAAGTGCTGGATAAAAGCAGCATGAATAGGTATAGTTCACTGAGTTCAGTTTGTCATCACCAGCTGCACTACTTTTAGCTGGATAGGACTGGCATTATTACTATCCCAGCATGCCCTGAAGTTGCCACCTGTACTGTAATGGACAATGTAGTAATTGGTTACAATTTCCACAAAAGTATAAAGCAGAAATAAATATCAACATATAGTGGGGGCCTTAAAGATGATAGCCAACATTGGCATGAATTGGATTTGAAAGCAAACTGGCAGCCAATGCAGCTCACATAACAGCGGTGCTACATGTACCATCCTAGGGATGGCCAATACTTTCCATACCATTGCATTCTGTACCAGCTGCAACTTCTCCGTACTCTTCAAAGATAGCTTTATAGGACACACTGCAAT
Source organism: Thamnophis elegans (assembly GCF_009769535.1). NCBI lineage: Eukaryota > Metazoa > Chordata > Lepidosauria > Squamata > Natricidae > Thamnophis > Thamnophis elegans. The sequence continues at coordinate 122,947,952 of NC_045541.1, forward strand.
AATCCAAATGGAAGATGACCAGGACAAAAAGATGAGTGACTGGGTTTCACGATTCAGGAAAGAGCACAACTGGCTACAACCCAAATTTCCACAAAGATCCTCCTAGCCATGACTGCCACTTGATCTCTGAGAAGGGGTTGTGAGTCCAGAAGGACCCCCAAGTTGCACACTGGGACTGTCTGAGATAGTGAGAGATAAATTCCAGATCCTGAGACTCCATGCACCCATAGCCACTCCATCTTTTCAGGGTTCAGCTGAAGCTACTGTCCCCCATCCAGATCTCCACAGCTTCCAAGCACTACAAAAGGGCAGACACATCATCATTTGGGTCACCCATGATTGAGATACCGTTTTCCTGAAAATAAGACCTAGCATGATTTTAAATGCATGTGCCTAATATAAGTCCTACCTCCAAAATAAGCCCTACTTAAGAACCTGTGCGGCCACCTGGCCACCAATTTCATCTGGTTGCTCGCAGTGCTGCGGCCACAAGGGGAGGTGACCTGCCTCACACACCCTGCACCTATTTACCTCAGGGCCCCTGCAGCCAGGCCATCCATTCCATGACACCTACTTTGTGGTGGCAGCAATGGCAGGCATGTGCAGCAGGAGCCCACTTGGCCGCCAGCCCACTTCTGCTTGCTCATGGCTGCAACAGAGCAAGAAGCTGAGTAGCATGTTGGTGCAGGGGGCAAGGCAGGTGTCAAGGTATGGTTGACTGGCTGCAGGGGCCCTGAGGTAAGCTATTGTGGGGAGTGGTGGGGCAGCTCTACCACCCCTCTCTCACAGCAGTACTGGTGTGCTGCGTAGCCTCCAGTTACACCATGCGCAAGCAGAAGAAGTGGGCCTCCTGTACATGGGAAAAACATAAGACATCACCTGAAAATAAACCATGTGCTTATTTTGGGGGTCAAAAGAAAATAAGATTCGGTCTTATTTTCAGGGAAACACAAGTATAGAGTTGAGTATTATCATCTTAAGTGATGATACTTTATTCCATAGTGCTGGATGAGCTCACCCAGCAGTTTCATATAGATTTTAAAAAGGAACAGAGACAGCACACCAAGCACTGCAGCAGCAGCAACAGCTCTCCACAGAGGAAAGTTCAGGGCTGGACCTCTCACTCCTTATCAACAGTGACTGGGACCATCCTTTGAAAAAGGAGCCTAACTGTGCCCCCCAGCCCCAAGTCTTACAACCAGCCCAAAAGAATATTGTGGTTGACAGTATTAAAAGCACATAAAATCAAAGAAAGCAAGGATGGCTGTACTATTTCTACCTTACTCTTGGTACAGATCAACATTGTTTCTGCCCATAGCTGGACTCAAAACCTGATTAGGAAGTTATTTATTCTCTTATTAATCTCTTCTTCCAGGACGTATACATATAGCATTCCTATTTTCCCACAGCAACCATACTATAAAGCAGAGGTACTGTTTATCCTTTTTTGAATATTTTTTGAACTTTTAAGATATGGAGACTTTTTAAGATTTAGAATTTCCCAGCCAGCATAGAGTTGAAGTTCTTGCATTTTAAGCTGCCATATTTGAGAAATGCTGATTTATACAAAGATTTCTGAGTGGCTGGATTGAAACCTGACTCTTCCCGATTATAGTTCATGAGAATTTATAAGATTGAAGCTTTCATAATACAGAGCAATAATTCACCACTGTATAAAACTGCATTTTTTACTAGCTTGCCTTACAAAATGCAGGAACAGGTGAAAAACTATTTATTGTGTTACTCTTGTATTATTATGCAAGAAAGGTTATTAACACAATGTAGGGAAAGTTGCTATAATCCAAGGTTTTGAACTTAAACAGGAAACAAAAGTATTCACGGTGCAAGGTTAACCATTAAAACCTTGGAAAATGTTTCATCAGCAGCTCCATCAGCATTTCATACAAAAAAAACTATTTACATACTGTATTTCTTGTCTTATATAAACATTCTCAATATGTTAAAGTCACAAGGATACCAGTTCATTGTTGCTTTCACAAAGTTGATAACAAGGCAATTCACAGGAACATTATAGTTTCAATTACACAGCAGTATAGTTGTTTTAATTGTTGCTAGTTGTACATCACCCAGAGTCATGTTCAGTGAGTTAAATGGCCATATAAATTTGCTAAATTTATATGGCCATATTTTAAAAAAAGCAGAGTGAAATGCAGGTATGCAACAAGCAGGTGCAAACAGGCTCAATACAGAGAGTGCTAGATAAACCCCAAATATTGATATTTGGTTTAACATTGCTTGCTAACTAAATTGAATAACTGATTAAGTTCACATGTCAAATTTAATAATAAATCATGATTTCTAAACTACAACAGCCAATTCATATAACAAAACCCCAAAGTAAAACCTAGTAATTACTGTATGTTTTATGAGGGACAGGCAATTTGTTATTGTACCATATATCTCACCAATTTCCAATTGGCAGCATCTTTCTACTGAATTAGCAATAGGTGACAACTTCAGATTTATTTCTCATCATGAAGAACATTGTTAAAAAAATTGAGAGTTTTCCAGAACTCCAGGTTAAAAGACAATTTAAAGATTTGGTTTACATTGCTGTAGAACAGGAGTGTCAAACTCAATTTCATTGAGGGCCGCATCAGGGTTGTGTTTGACTTTGGGGTGGGTGGGCGGAGTGGGCGTAGCCATGGTGGGCGTGGCTAGCTCAATGTCACTTTTAGCGAAGGATGCCTGTGATGGCCTGAGCATTCTGCCGGAGAAAACAGGCTCCCAAGCTCCGTTTTCAGCTGCAACTGTCTCCTGCAACCCTCTGCCAGCAAAAACAAAGCAGCCTTCCTGAGCTCCATTTTTGCTGGCAGAGGCACCGGAGACCAGTCCTTCGCGACAGCCCTGGGGCCAGATCTAACTACCCCATTGGCCAGATCTAAATACCCCACAGGCCAAAAAACCAGCCCCCGGGCCTTGAATTTGATACCCCTGCTGTAGAATATGAAGGCAGAAAATCAGGGAAAATTCGTCTCAGTAGACAACTTGTTACTTTCTTTTCCTTTTGATAGCCTGAAAAAGAAATTAGACATGTACTTTCAAGGTGTGGGTACATTAACATGAAATTGGTAATATTCTGAACTGGTCTGGAAGTAAATTTAACAAACAAACATAAATAAAAATAAATAGTTGGGTTTAGCAAAATTTGTTTTCAAGTAGTGCAGCATCTCAATTGTTCAACTCTATGTTAATATTATGTACAAAGTAGGCCATCATAACTTTGGCAGTTATCTTTGATTTTAAAAACCCTTATATTTTTGTGTGAACATAATAAGGAAGAACATAGTAGAATAAGAGCAGTGTCCAAAATAAGAGGCAATGTTAACAGTTATTAACAATTATTAAGAGTGTTAAGATTTTTGCTTTAAAGAAAAACTATTCTACATTTATCAGAAATTGAATTATGTAGTAAATAAGATTCCACATTGCTTGCAGTTTTATTTCAGGCATGAGAAATCTCTCTAAGATAGTCAATAGTGGCAAGACATAACCTTGACTCTTTTACAATGAAACTTTATGAAATGTAATTCATATCATGAAATGTGGAATACAACTATAAGAATATTGAAACATGTATGCATACCCGTCTCTGTTTTAAGAGCTGACTACTTCTTTCACACATTGCAGTAAGGAATGAACAGCCAAAGGAATTTTAGCTGCTTCATGAGCCTTATGAGAACGATCTGACACTACAATAAAATGTTTTTTTTTCATGTATCAGGACTTTTATTTTTGCCTTTATGGGTGTTTTGTAAGGCCAGTACATTTAAAGTAGTAACAAGAATAAAGATAGCAGCCTTTTTTTATAGCCGTCTAGATTTGGAATCTATCTAGTCATATCCAAGCACAATTTCAGATATAAGTATTTCAAGACAAAATAAGAGGATCAGGACATAAATGGCAAACAAAATGGAGAATGACCATTGGCTTACCTGAAGGGTCCTTTTCTGTGCACTGCGGGAGAGTCCAAGCATGGGTTAAATTAGCCTGGTTGCCCTGGGACTGAGGAATCGTTTTCCTTAGCCGCGCCTCTTGGTGCTCCTTAACGCCAGATTTTTGACCAGTCCTGGAACCAGTGAAGGCTGAAGTTCTGATGATACAATAGAAGGAACTCCGAGTTGACGCGATGGTCCCAAATCTCTGGACCTGAAGACCCAGGGCGGGTTTGGACTCTCCTGCAGTAAACAGAAAAGGACCCTTCAGGTAAGCCAATGGTCATTTTCCTGTGCACTACTTGGAGAGTCCAAGCATGGGGCATACCCAAGTTACATGTCACTAGGGTGAGAAGAAGTTCTATCCTGGGATTGGGTCATGGAAACAACCCCCTGGAGAACCCGCCTGCCGAAAGATGCCTCAGCTGAGGCAAGCATGTCCAATTTATAGTTTCTGAAAAAGGGCAATGCGGATGACCACGTAGCTGCTCTGCAGATTTCGTCTATGGTAGCCTGGGTTGTCCAGGCAGCGGTGATGGCAGCACTCCTTGTAGAGTAGGCTGGGATCAGGTGAAGTACAACTCTGTCCGGATGCATGATACATAAGTCCTCTTGGACAGATAGAGCTGCCAGTTCTGATATTCTCCTTGCAGATGTTATAGCAATTAGACAGACAATCTTAAGAGTGAGGTGCTGAAGAGAAGTCGTGTGAAGGGGCTTAAAAGGAGCTAAAGTGAGAGACTGTAGGACCACCGATAACTGCCAGGTTGGGTACTGGTGGACCACCGGAGGGGAAGGCACGGATTGGAGGCACCCTTAAGGAAGCACTGAACCCTTGGTATTCTGCTGAGGGGCTGAGCCGAAGCCCCAGACCAAATGGTGGATAATGCAGCAACCTGGCGTCGAAGGGTGTTGGGAGTGATTCCCCTATCGAGGCCCTCCTGTAGAAAGTCCAATATACGGGGAACTGGTGCTGTGACTGGATCAAGCTGGAAGTTGTCACACCACTTGGTGAAAGTGGTCACGTGGAGTCATAAATTCTGGTCGTCGCCTGGATGCCTAGATGGTACGTATCATCTCTTCCGTAGAAGAACTCGAGGAACCTTCAGTGTTGTGGCCGAATTGGGATTTGTAGGTATGCTTCCTTTAAATCTACGGACATTAGGAGGTCTCCTTGGAGAATCTCTGACAGGATGGTTTGCAGGGATTGCATTTTGAACCTCCTGTATGCAAGATGATAGTTGAGGTTCTTGAGGTCTGTTCTTGAGGTCCAAGATTGCCCTCCACCCCTCTGAGCTCTTAAGCACCAGGAAGAGGATGGAATAAAATCCCCTCTGCTCCTGGTCAGATGGTACCTGCTCTATGGCATTGATCTCCAGGAGATGATGGATCTCCTGGGTCATGAGGTCCCTCTTGAGAGGGCAGGAGGGGGTGGGGCATTGGATGAAATTCCTTGGGGGGGGGCATGAGACGAACTCTAGCAAGAGTCCCTCCCTGACAGTCTGCAGGACCCAGGCGGTCTGTTCCCATTGGGATACGAACTCCCCGATGGGAAGAGACCTTTGGTGGTCACTTGGATTTGTGGAAGGGCCTGTGGGAAGCACCGACATGGTTGGATCTGTGGAAGTTGAACTGCTGCCTACCCCTGTCCCGAAAGGACTGTCTGTCTTGGGATCGATTGGTGGGTTAATTGTACGATCTGGGGGCCGTGGAGGAAGAGAATGAGGAGTTGGTACAAAAGGACTGCCTCCTGAAATAAGGAGTGGACTTACGATCCTGCTTCTTGGTCAGGGTGGGAAGGATCTTCCGCTTATCCGTAGATTCAATTAGGAAAGGGTCCAAGATCTCCCCAAATAGCTTGGTTCCCTTGAAGGGAGCACAAGCAAGCTTCCACTTGGCCTTCTGGTCAGCCTGCAAGTGGCGAAGCCAGACGAGGTGTCTAGAGGTGACATTGGATGCTAACACCCTCGAGGCAAATTTTGCCGCATTAAGCGAGGTGTCAGCCGAGTACCGGGCTGCTGCAATGATCTTTGTCACATCCTGGAAGAGGTGAGTGTCCTCCACTGGAAGCTTACACTGCAGCTCACATAGCCAAATGATGGAAGCCCTGTTAAAGAACGACGAGGAGGAAGACGCCTTAATGGCCCAGGCTGCCACTTGATGGGTCTTGTGGAAGGCCTTCTCCGCCTTCTTGTCTTCTGCCCGTCCTATCCAGCTGGCCACTGGCGGTGATCTGCGGGAGCCGGACAAGTCAGCAAATAAGCCCTTCAAAATGGCCCTTCAAAATGGCCAGCGCACTGGTGCGAGGGTGGAAGAGGAGAAAATGGTGGCTGAGCGGTTTAAAAGCAACTGCTAGGCTCTCTGCGGCTTGGCGGCAGACAAAAGGCTAAAATTAGACTACTGAGCGCTCTCGGCTGCCGCCCAGAGCTCTGCCGCCCTTCGGGAAGGAAAAAAACCTCTTTAAGCAGTGCAGCATTCAAGCAGTGCGGTCAACGGAGCACCCCACACCTTCGCTCCTACCTCACACGCTGTCCTATGCAGAAGGAAAGGGAAAACGAAGAAAAAGGAGGTTAAAAAGAACAAAAATGAATTTCAGGAAGACAAAAAAAAAAAGATAAATGGCAAGGAAAAACAATGAAGGTAAAAAAAAAGGAGAGTCCAACCCTGATTTAAACAGAAGCTGGAGCTCACAATTTTAGTCCTTAATCAGGCAGATTGAGGAAAAAATATGGCGTTAAGGAGCACCAGGAGGCGTGGCCAAGGAAAATGATTCCTCAGTCCTGGGCAACCAGACTAATTTAACCCATGCTTAGACTCGCCAAGTAGTGCACAGGAAAGTTACTGAAAAGAGGACTTACAGAATCCTCTATAAATCATTCCATTATTTTAAAAGATAATGTGCAGAAAAGGGAATAATAGTTCACCATATGAAATAAAGACCATTTTATATTACAAATACTATTCCTATGGTGTGAAAGATTCTTCACTGCAGAATGAATAATGAGCAAGTCTTTTCTATTACTGTTATGTGAGATACCATTAAAGCATCACAGCCATGGCATTTACTTGGCTTTCTCCCAATATCCCAAGCATGAAACTGAGATAAAACACCAATATCTCAGTTTCTAGAAATGGCAGGAAGCCAAACATGGGAGGGGGGACGGACCCAACTGCAACACAGAATTTAAGCATCTCTTTATTTTGAAGGGTGAGGGTAGGAAACTGCTTAAAGAAACCCAATGAGCATGAGAAAAAAATATTATTATTTCATTCCATGAATTTATAGTGACAACAATCAAGTGACGTTAAACTTATTCATTTTAAATAAAGGGCTCAGAATGTCTTTTATCTATAGTGCTTTTAATACATCCTTCTAAAGAAGATCAAGTTTGAATGACCTTACAATACCTAGATTTACAAATTGTTTTCAGAATATTTAGTCATTCTGTTGCATCAGTCATGAGATAGATGTGTTTTGCTTACAGCATATTTTGATGAGTAATGAATATGATTTCATGTGGACACAATGGATGCAGCTATTTCTCAAGTCACATACCGCACATGACACAGAAGCTGAATTCAGGAGGTCATAAGCAATAGTTCAAATAATTGAGAAAGATTAATAAATGATGAGATTAGCACATGAACATAATTAAGTAAATATTAGAAGCATGAATCCAGCACCTTGCTTTATTATCAGAAGCAGTTTTTGCTCTGACTGCTTAAACTATTTCCAAATAGTCCTATCCGAATGCAAAGTGCAAAAAAAAAACAAGAAGCCAATTGATCTAGGAAAATTTGATACCACTTTTTTTTAAAAGCAATGATTTTATTGGTTTACACTAATCTCCAGATTACAACAGCAGTTGGGAACAGGATTGTCACTAAGTGATGTGATCATAAAGCACAATATCATATGAAAACATTGCTTAGAAATGACAATCCCGCCAGTCCTGGCTGCCATTGTAACATATGTTACTAAATGGTAAGAGGAGGAAGTCCCAGGTTATGTAGCTTGGGGGTGGGGGTGGGAGGGTGCTGCAGCACGTAGCTTGGTGGGAAGAATGGATTGGCTGGAGAGGGAAGTGGATTGATGGACACTATGGAGTGCAGGTGGGGGGCTACTGAGGGCAGGTCCACACTATAGAGCAGTGGTTCCCCCCTTTTTTGGCCATGCCCCACCTAAGCATCTTTAAAATCCTGATGCCCTCCTCCCATGACATATAATTCTTACTTTACTCAAAAAGTGAACTCTAAAGTGAATTCCTCACACAGAGGAAACTCAAAAGGCCATTAACTTGGTTTAAACAAGGTTCAAATTGCCCCCACTAAAAATCAAATTGTCCCTCTGTGGGGTGTGGGGCCCACCTTGGGAACCACTGCTATAGAGTATGAGATCTGCGACAGACTTACAGGAGCAGACTTGTGACCTTCCTTCTTGTCAACCCTTTTATTGACTTTGCTTGTGGGAAGCTGACAAGGAAGGTTGCAATGGCATAAATGGCAATCACATGTTTGCAATTCACTGTGACATTGTAATCACAAGCCAGGTGCCTGAGCACCCAGAACAGAACCAGGTGATTGTGGGGAGACTGTGACAGCTGCAACTTCACAGATCAGTCATGCAATCCCTGATTGACCACTAGTATAATTCTAAACAGTCACCAAAAGACTGGTCATAATTTGAGAACTACCTCTATTGGCTATTCATAATGGCAAATAAAGGCAATAATTACTTTCCTTAAGTAAAACAGGACTACCCAACCCTCAGGCCACTGCCCACTACAGGGCCATGGACTATTCAGAATTGGGCCATGTGAGGGGCTGGCTGGAGTATACACGCATGTGCACGCAGATCAACTTGCATGAGCGGTGGGGTGGTGGGCACTTCTACAAGTCGGCCCGCTCCTTGTGTAAGTTGAGCTAGGTGCATGTGCATCGCACATGATAGCCCACCACTCCCATGGCCCAGTTTCCCTCTGTCTTTCTCCAGCTGGGCCACCAAGCCACAAAGGTTGCACACTGCTGAAGTAAAATATGGATTTTGAATAATCAAGCACAACGTATCTCGAATAAGAGCATGAACATAGTAACCACTAGAAGATGCTTTCCAAATGCCTAAAAGAAGAGCAGAAGCATTGCATGATTTGCTAACTGCAAAGAAATACGTTTTGTTTTCAATTCCTTTTTTATCTTACTTCTATATGTATATATGTTAAATGAGTAGGCATAGAAATCTAGAAGCATTCAATAGAAGGCAGAATTTCTTAGTGTACAATAGATTTTGAAAAGAACCTTTTGGGAAGATACACTTTATTGTCGAAAACTTCATGTGAATTAAGTGTGATGTCATACTTTGGAAGACATCCAACTGGTGTCTAGCTGTGTATATGTCTGTGAGAGAATTAAAAAAGGAGAAATCTAATGGTTTGCAGATTCAAATAAAAATTAAAGTATCTCAACATCTTTGCTCAATTTGGGAGTTGTCTGAACCTGTAAAGGTATTCTTGTTTCTTTTGGGTTATTTTGTTGTTAAATTACACTGATTTTTATGTGCTTTATGCAAGGCACTGAGAGACACTGGATTGCGGCAGGGAAGCTATATGGTTAATACATAAATAATGTGCCTACTGTGACATTTCATGGAGATGTCAGATGCAGCTACTGTGACATATAGCTTTCTCACATTCAACTTAGACGGCTCTAAATACAATATAGGCTTGTTTTAAAAACCAATTAGACACTAAAGCTGAAACAACAAATAGACAACATGTTAAATAATTCTGTTTTCTAAAGAAGGACGTGTGAACTGCAAAAAGAGAAATAGATGCAGATGTAATTCTCTTACAACTCGGCACATTACGTTGTAATTCTCAGTTTTCTGACTTGTATCGGTATGCAATAACTGCATATTTTCAATATCACTAAACACTGTTAATATACACAAATCTTTTTTTTTTTGAATGGTAAAGCAGTTCAAAATACGTTCAGTATCCCACTTGATTGAAAAACTAATTCAAGTTGCTATAGAGTTCTCCATTTCTCTCAGTAAGGGTAACTTCATCTGACTTAAGCCCACAAATCCAGTCTCAGAAAACAGTCCCATTCTAATTACATCATATTTATTTAGAAGCAATATATAAGCCATGTCAAATTCTAAATAGTAGGCAGTTGCAAAAAAACAATTTTTGGCTAGCCCATCTTAACAAACATAAGTGTTAACATGAAAAATGAGCCAGGCTGCTGTAGACCAGCTATTTCTGTAGAAAAATATTGCACAATTGGCTAAATCAGAAAATGTTTCTTAATATTATTGAGTATAATATGAACTGCTAGAGGGAATGTTCTATCAGCTCTCCTTTTCATTTCCAAAAGGCACACTGTACAGTGAAGGCTAAGCAGAAAGAAAAGAAAGACGGCAATTGCATTAATAAACATTCTCAGGTTTTTCTTGGTGAGATTGCAACAGATTTCCTTTGATGAGGAAATATACTCCACATATTGGAACCAAATACTGGTGCAATTTCTTCTTTTTGTTTTCACATATACAGCTTAGTTGTTGTTGTTGAAAGAAACACAGAAGACTAAGGAATCCATTCCGTTGTTTTATTCTTAAAGTAGGCTATTAAATTAAGTAGAACCTTGTGAATAATTATATACTAGGTTTTTCTTACCTCGTGTGGTGAAACATTAAACTATAAGCATACTATCAGATGAAACATAAATTAACATCTTTGTATGTTCCCCCCCTCTCTTCTCTCCACAACTAGTACATTTGATGAAGTTGTAAAAAAAAATGTTCTAGAAAATAATGCAACATCAATTCAACTTGGGTATTTTTTTAAAGACAATGTTGGCAGCAAGTATTTTTTTGAGCCTTTTTGAATTAACACTTAGATTGTCCAAAAGAAAGGGTAAAGGATTCTTCCAGTCCCCAAAAGAATTTCAAAAACCTTCATATCATCTCTGGATTCACATATTGATTTAAGAATGTGTTAGCATTCTAGAAGAAAGAATTGCACTATTCTAAATTTAAGCACTTGCAGAAGTAAATACTTCAATTCTACTGCAATAAAGTCTCTAATGTATTGGTTTGCCAGAGCCCCATTGAATGAAGAGGAATTATCTTGGGCTGCATATATAATATAGTTAATGTATTTAAATCATATAATAATGTTAAAAATTATGATCTTGTGGGGTTGCAGTACTTGCTGCCCATGCAGCCTACAAGCGGTGAGTTGGACATGCCTAGTCTAAAGAAAAGATGTTTTACATGTCAATCCTAGAAAATTTCAGCTTATTTAAATACATAGGTCTATTGAAGTTCACAAGACAACTATAGTAGGTTCTGTAGCATATACAATTCATTTGCCAGTACAAAATAATTCTTTGCCTAGCTTGAAAAGTTACAAAGGGTATTTTTAAAAATTATAAAAATAAATTTGAGGCTACATGGTTACTCTTTAAGAATATTTGTGTTCAACAGCATTTCTGGACACATAACTAGGATTAAGATAAAGGTTCTCCTCGCACATATGTGCTAGTCATTCCCAACTCTAGGGGCGGTGCTCATCTCCTTTTCAAAGCTGAAGAGCCAGTGCTGTCCGAAGAAGTCTCTGTGGTCATATAGCCAGCATGACTAAACACCACAGGTGCACGGAACACTGTTAACTTCCCACCAAAGGTAGTCCCTATTTTTCTACCTGTATTTTTTACTTGCTTTCGAACTGCTAGGTTGGCAGAAAGAAGCTGGGACAAGTAATGGGAGCTCACTGCGTTACGCAGTGCTAGGGATTCGAACCGCCGACCTGCCGACATTTCTGATCGTTTTAAAATATGAAATTATTAACAACATTCCTGAAAAGGTAACAATTATTTGGTGAAGCAACATGAAGATGAATGGGTGTTACTAAAGAACAAAAGGTTTGATTACATAATAGTAAGTCCTGTCTTTCAGAACCAAGGATTGAACTGCTATTTACTTTTTATGAAAAGATACACCTTGACAAAATGAACAAAAAAAGCAGCCAAGCTGATCCAACATACGTAAAACTAACACTACCACCCTTCAAATCAGATGAGGCAGCAAGCCAACACAGGAATTTTAAAACAAGAAACATTTTATCTTAGTGTAGAATTGGCTTTATTACCCCACACCTGATTAATTGTACCTGAACCTTTCTAATACAAAGTTAGCATTCCTCCTTTCCTAACATGCTTTATGGCAATATTTTTATTGTCTAAATTGGGAGTAAAGAAACAATTCTATTTTTTTAAGTTTTAGGTCCTAAGAAGCACATCCAAAATATGCCGTTACAGAATGCATAACAATAATTTCCATTATGGAAAAGTGCACATGTGAATCTATGTACAACTATATACATAGATTAATGCCATCTGATGGCTTGCTGGCTGTTTTCTATACTCAAATCATAATTCAAATGCAGAAGCAAAAAGGAGAATATTTTTGAAATCTCAGTTCATTTCATACACTACCACATAAAAATATAATGAAGCAAATATGTGAGAGCCGTACAAGAAGTCTGGATAGGAACAAAGTAAAACATAAACACAAAGCAATAATGTTTAATTATTGTGGAGAAAACATTGCTCATATTAAAGGGAAACTTTAGAGAACTGCTAGATAATTAATGCTGTTTGGTTACCAGGATTCTCAAAACAGAACATAGTGTTTTCATGTTAAAATTTTCTGCTTACCTTTGACTATATTCTGACATCACGCAAGGCCAAGTGTTTTAAACCCTACTAAGTTGCCCAAAGATACAAGCAACTGGATAGCTTTAGAACAGGGGTCCTCAAACTTTTTAAACAGGGGACCAATTCACGGTCTCTCAGACTGTTGGGGGGTTGGACTGGCTGGGCGGGTGTGGCTAGGTGGTCTCTCTCTCTCTCTCTCTCCCCCTCTCCCTCCCTCCCTCTGGAAGCTGGGGAGGCCAAAAACAGACCCATTTTGGCCTCCAGAACCATTTTGTCGCCCCAAAACGGGCCCATTTTTGGCCTCCTGAAGCTTCTGAGTGTCCCATTTTTGGCTTCCTCGGTCTCCAGAAGATAGAGGAGGCGTTGTGCCGATGTGGGTGGGGCAGCCTTGTTGTTCCTCAGGTGCAGATTAATAACTTTGGTGGGCCGTATTTGGCCTCCGGGCCATAGTTTAAGGACCCCTGCTTTAGAAAATAAATGAATGGATCACAATTCCAATTATCCTGATGTAACCATTTTGACCTGGTGAATGTTGAAACTTCAGTTCTGAGCTAGCAAATCACTGCCCTACAAAAATTAACGTTAAAGTCCTGACTAAAGTAGGCCAACAGTATCATAACTGGTCAAAAAGCCCAGACCATCAACCTGTAAAAATACCATAATCACTGAACCATAACACACCAATGAACTTAAAACCAGCTTATATTTAAAAGTAAATAGCTTGACACATTTATAGCCCCATAGTTATACTGCTGAAACTTGAGTAGTTGATTACTGCAAAGTTTCAAATCTTACTAGGCTCTATATACCTATAAAGTATATTATTCATTTCTTTAAAACTTTATCCATGAGATGTATACAGCCCATCTTCCCTTATTGCCTCAGAGCAAGGAGATATGGATATTAAATCATATGAATTGGGATTTCTCAGATTTGGGTAGCCAGATATTTATTTGATGGGTTCAAACCCTCTACTGGGAATTGAAGTTATTGATCCTGGGACTTTAGATGAGTGTGTAGTGTTAGAATTCTTGATTTTAAGGAAAAAATAAAACTAAATACTGTATAGTCAAATATTTATCTTAAACTTCAAAGAACTTATTTCAATAACCCTAGAGCAACAATTAAGTTCATCTAACAGATAAAATTGCTCAGATCTATTCTTAGTTGGAGACCAAGCATGCTGCAGGTCCTTCAAGGGTGTCTGGAGAGAAGAACTTACCCAGTTATCTGGGAACATTTTGATTCTGTTGGACCCAAGGAAGTGTGGACAGAGTAAAAGTCATCCTGGAAGTGATATATGGGTGGGTCCTAGTAATGGTCAATTGACCTTGAGGGAATGGGCATTTCTAGAACTATTTAAAGAGGTATTGATGTGCCCTCTTCTCAAGAAATCATTTCTGGATTCCACTGTTCTGGATAATTTCATCCACTCACTCATGTCCCCTCTCTAGAACTGATATAAAAAGTAGTTGTTCTACAGTTCTAGGACAACGATCCGTAACCTTCCCAGCTTGATGGCTTGGCATGTGGGGAGGGGTGGGGTGGGCATGAGAGTGGCAGATAGGCCCATAGTTCCATGTATGCGAACTGCAGGCAAGTGCCCCTGTGAGCTGGATAAAGCAACAAGACTGTATCTAAGGTAATAGAAGCAAATTTTTAGAATACTTACTTTGAATGGATTTAAATGTCCAGGGCCAGATGAATTAAATCCTAGGAAACTATAATTGTATGTGAGAAAGACCTTGGGAGATGGGATAAAGAAATACTGGGAAAAGTCAGATAAAAGAGGACAAGGCCCAGAGATGGATAATGGACAGAGAAAGAGGTTCAGAAGGGACTCTCCCTAGTTTCTTAGGTTGTAAAGGAGATGAGGGGATTATTATCAAATACTATTTATTATTAAATATTAACTATTTAAATAATTATGTATATTTATCATTAAATAAAGTCAGTATTGCCAAGACTTGAAAGATTCTGTTAATGTAGCTTTACAATAAAGTAGAATTTGCTTATCTGGTTATGTTGCTTGTCTGGTCTACCTCATAAGGGGACAGATATTAAAGGAATTCATGGATTTTCTGCCTAGATCTTTATACAATTCTTTGGGAGCTGCAGAAAAGCACAAATAATTGGCTACCGTTAAGTTTTCTGAGATGTAAGAGAAATACAAACGTAACAATTTTATTCTTCCAAACTAGAAGTTTTATTGTACTGAATTAGGCAATATTGGTAAAAGAGAGAAGGTTAAAAATATCAATGACTTTCAGGCTGAAAAAATTAATATCATCATTCAGTTTAAAGCCTAACTAAAAGTTACCCACACAGTATATATGACCATGCATCACATCAGAAATCCCATAGAAAATTTAATATTTTCATTTTAAAAAATATTAAAAAGTAATCATCGTGGTATGAATAGAGACTCCACGCTACTGGCTAAGATATTAGCACATTCAATAAGTCCCCCCCCCCCCATAACTCAGAATGAACGCTTTCCATACTGTAAGAGAAAAGTTAACAAAAATATTAAAATGAAGACTTAAGAATTTGTATCGTGCACAAATCAAGAACCTGACTTCATTTAAAAATTAGTTATTTGCTAGTGACAAATTAAATACTGTACAAATCTTTTTTTTTTTTTTGCTCAGATGCATGCTGGAAATATTGAGACAGTGACTGAATACCATGAGATTTTATAAATCAAGGAAATTAAAAGTAATAAACATTCCTTGCAATCCTTTGAGGACAGGAAATCATGTGTTCATCTATCCTGCTGCAGTATAAATCATGTTGCAGTTTCTGACATCACAACATAGCAAATTATTCTGATTTTGTCCTGTTTAACTAGTGACTGCTTTATATCCAAAAATACTTTTTTCTTTTTCTGAACAAATTGCATAGGTTTGCAGATTTACTAGAAGCCTAAACCTACTATCAATAATATCAGAGTTAAATTAAATAAAATAATATTAAGTGGGATTTATAAAGTCTGCCAAGATACCAGCTTACTCCAAATGTTATGATGTATATGAATTAAAAGTTTTTCTAATCAAAAGCATAAAAATGCTATTGGAATGTACAACTTGATATAAGGTTTCAGGCCGGGTTTGTACAACATACTATTCCAGACTAACTGACAACATAAAATTCCAGGGGCAAATAATAATAATAATAGTTGTGGCTGATATATTGTAAACTGCTTTGAGACATATTAACACAAAAAACATTACAAGACTACAAATCAGTTCCCAAATCTAACACTTCAAAACAAAAATAAATCTATTCAGAAATATAGTATCTATGATACTATATTTCACACACATGCAGAAAGAGAGGAGGAGCAGGGGAACCCATTCTAAATACATTCCAGGGACCACCTGGAACTGGAGGAAGCTATTGCTGTCTAGCAGCTCCTTTCTGTTCCTACCCTTGAAATGCTCAAGATTAGAATTGTATAGAACTCTAGGACTTTCTAACTACAAAGGAGAAACATGACAGAAGAATACAAGAAAATACAGGTGAAATTCAAAAATTTAGAATATCGTGCAAAAGTTCATTTATTTCAGTAATGCAACTTAAAAGGTGAAACTAATATATGAGATAAGACTCATTACATGCAAAGCAAGATAGTTCAAGCCGTGCTTTGTCATAATTGTGATGATTATGGCGTACAGCTCATGAAAACCCCAAATCCACCATCTCAGAAAATTAGAATATTACATGCAATCAATAAAACAAGGATTGTACATAGAACAATATCGGACCTCTGAAAAGTATAAGCATGCATATGTACACAGTACTTGGTTTGGGCCCCTTTTGCAGCTATTACTGCCTCAATGTGGCGTGGCATGGAAGCTATCAGCCTGTGGCACTGCTGAGGTGTTATGGAAGACCAGGATGCTTCAATAGCGGCCTTCAGCTCTTCTGAATTGTTCGGTCTCATGTCTCTCATCTTTCTCTTGGCAATGCCCCATAGATTCTCTATGGGATTCAGGTCAGGCAAGTTTGCTGGCCAAAAAACCACAGTAATCCCACAGTCATTGAACCAGGTTTTGGTGCTTTTGGCCGTGTGGGCAGCTGGAAAATGAAGTCAGCATCCCCATAAATCTTGTCTGTGGAAGGAAGCATGAAGTGCTCCAAAATTTCTTGGTAGACAGCTGTGTTGACCATGGTCTTAATGAAGCACAGTGGTTCAAAGTCCTGTTGCTCAGTGGTCCAAAGTTCTCTTTTCTGATGAGAGCAACTTTTGCATCTCATTTGGAAACCAAGGACCCAGAGTATGGAGGAAAAATGGGGAGGCCAATCAAGCACAGTAATCCCACATTCATTGAACCAGTTTTTAGTGCTTTTGGCAAAGGTTGCTCTCATCAGAAAAGAGGACATTGGACCAAGGAGCAACAGGATGTGGCAACAATGCCACACCCGCATTGAGGCAGTAATTGCTGTAAAAGGGGCCCAAGCCAATTACTGAGTACATATGCATGCTTATATTTTTCAGAGGTCTGATATTGTTCTCTGTACAATCCTTGTTTTATTGATTGCATATAATATTCTAATTTTCTGAGATGGTGGATTTGAAGTTTTCATGAGCTGTACGCCATAATCATCACAATTATGACAAATCACGGCTTCAACTATCTTGCTTTGCATGTAATGAGTCTTATCTCATATATTAGTTTTACCTTTTAAGTTGCATTACTGAAATAAATTTACTTTTGCACGATATTCTAATTTTTCACTTTTTACCTGTATATTTAAAAAGGTGTTCATGTTATTCTTCTCTTCTGCTACCTCCCAATAGTGCTCCTATTGTTCTTGCCTAGGGTAGTTAACATTCCAAAGTGTGTGTGTGTGTGTGTGTGTGTGTGTGTGTAAGAATTGCTTATCAATTGCCTGTAACAAATACCTCTGCCTCATAGTGTATTTATAATTTGGCAGATGATTTAATAGTGCTGATTTGGTTAGCTCACCTTATGGGGTCTATGCATTGCTTCTGACTTGTTATGTAATTATTTTAAAAAGAGCTAGTATTGGCTTCACATTATCATACACTCCAAAAGGTATTTTTGGAATTGAATATGAAACATGGAATAGTTCTAATGCTAAACTGTAAAAATATTGCCAAATGGCTAGTTTCAGAAGGCAGATTAACTGAAATGCAAGTAAATATTTTTTTTAAAAAAAAACCTCTATAAAAGCAACAATAAAACATTTCCAACAATGTTAGAATTGGTTTGAATGGAAGATAAAGATAAACAAGACACAACAGAAAGAGTCTAGTGCAACTTTTGTGCTTGAAGAGCCATTACCTAGAATAAACTCAAAGCACTTCTAAAGAGAGTTCAGAATATGACTGATCAAGGAAAATGCACTATTATTCAAATCACTTTAAAAATGTCAACTATACCTTATGCATATGCATACAGCCTTCTAGGCATTCACCTATATTTTAAACATTCAAATGTTTCTCAGTCACATGAAAAATCTATAGTCACATTCCACTACTCAAACTATTTTATCTGTAGAACGAAACACAGACTAAAATCCAACCATATGGAAAAGATTTCTGCCCGTGCAGCAGGACTTTTCCCTTCCTTTTATTTCCCAGATGTGCTCTGAATGATTCCCCAGCAGGGTTTGGATAGTGTGAGGAAAATATAAATTGTCCCTGCACCTACTAACTGGATGCAACTCACAAAGTTTACATCATAGATATTCATAGATATTCCTTTATGGCTCCTAAAATTACTAAATAAGATTGACGTAGAAATATAGGCCATAGGGTTTCAACCAACGATTTATATTAAAATAAACATTGCTCGAGAATAGGAAAATACAAAGTTTTCCTACAAAAGGTTTGCACAGTTTAGGCTAAATTCCAATTATGTTAACAATTGAGCCCATTGAAAAGAGGCCTTTTCCTGTAGTGGAACTTTTTTGATCTTTCAGAGGCAACTTCTACCTTCCTAAAATGTGTGCTTGTTTTTTTTTCCTTAAGAAACTTGTAAGTTAAAAAAAAATAACAGCTTTTCTTTTAAGAATGGTTTCCTAGCTAAGATGCTGACTTTTGATAATTATATCAAATGGCAATCAGTTGCTGAAATTATTTTCAAGACTCAACAAGCAATAGATCTGAAAGTTCTCAAACAAGAAAAGAAAACAATTAAAAAATTTAAGACTTTAATCTGTTATCCTTTTATTGATGGATCGAAATCATTGGGTATGATTTTTACTGTTAACTTCAAAATGCCTATTGCAACTCTTGTGTATCAGTAGATCTTAAATATTCCAAAGTTCTATCTAAATATATATTTAATATTATTAAAATAAATTACTTTTATAATTGCTGACTAGGCTTTGATAAGAAAAACAGACATATATTAGTTACACACACACACATACACCCATACACATTATTTTAGGGAGGTCCAATCTTCATACTAAAGCAAAGTTATGTCAGGAAATGTTCCCAGGATTATTCTTTCTCTTCAACTACAATTCTTGGGAATTTTTTAAGAAATATACATTTGAATAAAAAAATATAAAATCATAGCAACCTGTTACTGAGGGAAGTAAAAGAATTAAATTGTAAAAAACTGAACACTTAAGACTGAGAGATTCATGATGATAAATTCTGTTTTGATAGAAAAACTACCAGAGCCTTTCTGCTTTTCAAAGTATATGCTTTTATTTTAAAATCTTTGAAAAAGTATTGAAGTGCAATCTATGGCCAAATTAATCTTCTTGACTGTTAACTGTGCCATGAGGAATATAAAAAAATGGGCATTTATAGTTAACATATTAGAATATATCTCCTAGCACTAATTAGAACTGCAATCATTAGAAGAATTGAAGCATAGGCTTCGGAGTACTAGAATTACTGATGGATTTCTACCCCATCTTCATTATTGCCTCAAAACAAATTCTACTGCTTACATCAAGTTAAGTGTGTTTTGATCTCGGGCTTAAAATAAAGGATTACAATAATGAAAAATCTAACCACTAGAGGAACGAGTGGGTGTAAGGAGCATCCATTTCTGGACTGCATAAGAAGGCTTGGACCATTTCCCACTACACACAGGCTTTTAAACCCCACAAGTCCAGCATCAGGCAAACTGACTAATAGATTTTTGGGAGAAGGACGAAAGAGAGCCAAGAGACAGAAACAATGCAGGGCAAGACAGAAGGGAATGCAACTTCTCCCCATTAAATTGAATGAAGCTCGCGTGGCCAAACTGCTAAATTCCAGCAGCGCTCTGCATAAATGAAAAAGTCGGAAGGGAAGGAGAAGAGGCGAAGTGCCAAGAGGCGCGTTCAGGGCGTGAGCTGCCCGCTTTCCAATCCGGAGATGAAGCCGCTTGCTCTGTTTAGCCTTTCCCGAAGGCAGCCTCGCCGAGTTTGCCCCGGGCGCTTAGGAAAATGGAGGCGATTCCAGCTTCAGTTTTGGAGGGTTTTTTTTTTAACCTCCCCCCCCAATCGCCACGCAACTCCTATTTTACGCAGTACGGAACCGAACATCTTTCCGGCCACTTGAAAATTGTTTAATATATGTAAGCTAGCCCAAAGAACTTTTTTCTCCCCCAACGCAAAATGTATTGAGATTCCTATGCAGCACAGTATACAATCTATCTATATATGCACCAGCACAATAAGCAAACCCGGAAAAAACGATTAGATCTATCCCGTGCAGATCTCTTTTTCTTAGGAGCCTGGGCAAAATATTTACCGCGCCATCCCAAATCTCTTTTCAGCCAACCGGGCGGGCTGGACGGGGCGAGCTTTCGCGCCAGGCTTTAGACGCAAAGACACTCCCTCCCTTTCTCCGCGCGTCGACAGCCCGCGATCGGTCTACCCCCCCAAAACTCGCGCTCTCCACCCCACGAAAGAGAACCAGCCCCGGAGAAGCGAGCGGGGAAGTCGCAGAAGGAGCGCGGGCGCGTCTCACTCACCTCGCCGTTCCCCCTCTTGGGAGAGCCTAGCCTGGTTCTTTCTGAATCAGCCCGCAACTTCAGGGCGAGTTGCGCGGGAAAAAGCAGAAAGAACGGGCGAAAGAGATTGGTGTATCCCGGCGCTTTGGGGGGAAAAAAAACCCGTACGTCGCAACTACCTTCAGCGAGACCTACCTTCCCGCCGCCCGTTCCGCAGCTCTGATCTCTGCCTTCTATGGCTCCAAGGGAAATGAAGAGTTCGGCCACTAAAACAAACAGTAATTACTCAATCAGACCCCTGAATCCAAGGGAATAAAAAAAAACACTTTGCCGCCTTCTTCTTCTTCCTCCTCCTCCTCCTCTTCCACGCTCCTCTAAGGCACTTTAACTGGAGCGGCTCTTACTGCTCTTTCCCTGCCAGCAGAGCGGGGCTGCCCAGCTGTGAGCCAGCGGTGGGAAGAGGAGCACCACGTGCCTCCGCGGAGCCAATGGAAAGAGGCAGCCGCGGAACCTTCCTAGCTCTGCCCTCCCTCCTTCTTGCTTGTCCCATGTGATCACCTCAGGAGCTTAAGTTCAGGTTTGGGCGCCGACCTGGAGGAGGAAGCGGCGAGGAGAAGGTGTGGGATGAGTTAGCAATATCCGCGGAGTTGTTGCAGGTGGTTGGCTCTCCTCGCGAGTGAGAATGTCCCTGGGAACAAGAAGGGGAAGTGGAGATGAATGTAGGGTGGGTTAATAAAGGGAGGGAAGGAAGTGGAACAGCTTTTCTCAAACTGCAGGTTGTCTATTCATGTGATTTCCAGCCTGTGATCAAAGGTCTGAGAATTAGGGAAGTTGTGGTCCACCCCACCTGATGAGCACTAATTGTGAAAGCCAAAATCTTTTGGCATATTATCATATTCAAATTGTAGGAGTTTGCTACAAACTCCGGCTTTGTGCCTTATTATGTATCTTTAATTTACTTAAAAATATAAGGGTGTGTGAAGATTGGAGTTTTCTACTACAAGGCTCCTTGGAGGAGTAGTCCATCCCTATCAAGTCTGTGTTGAAATGAGTAGGTGGTGAGAAAGCTCTTCAAAGAGTTGCAAATGGAGCAGCTCCTTGCTCTGTCCACTAACTGGATTAGCAAGATTCTTTTCTGATGGGGGAAGTTGGGCAATTTTAATTGTAGGTGACAAGAAGGGAGGGCTGGCATAAGAATAAAAAATGCCTGACATTTTTATACAGGTGTAGTCGTCCTTGAGCCCAACACTTATGTTGCTAAGTGAAACATTTGTTAAGTGAATTTTGCCCCATTTTATGATCACAATTGTTAAGTGAATCGCTGCAGTTATTAAGTTAGTAACATGGTTGAGTGAATGTGGCTTCCCCACTGACTACTTGAAAGAAGGTCGCAAAAGGTGATCACATGACCCTGGGACACTGTAACCATCATAAATACAAATCAGTTACCAAAGCAGATTAGTTTTGATCATATGACCATGAGGATGCTGCAAAGGTTGTGTGAAAAACAGTCATAAGTCACTTTTTTCAGTGTTGTTGTAACTTTGAATGGTCATTAAATGAATTGTTGTAAGTCAAGGACTACCTGTACTTTTAAATCACTCACTTTAAATAAAACCTTTTGACATGATTTACACAATATAATTTGGTTTATATTTCTGTTAACAATTAAGCAAGATTGGTACTGATAAATAGTTGCTGTTCCTGGTTTGTATAAAATACAAAACTTATGCAGTCCAACAATAGTAACATCAAAGGCAGTTGGGCAGACTTAACATGGCAATTTTGTTAATCATTCACTACTTGGCATGTCAAATAAACCTGCTCAACATTACAGTTTTTCAGAAAACTCTGAAAATATTGTTTACTAATAGCAGAAATGCAGACCTGATCAGTTCTCAAATGCTGCTTACTGAGGCTAAGTAGTTTTTCTATTCTCATTTATCTGGACTATGTTTTATCAAAATGCAGCTTGTAAAAATAATATTCTAGGCTTTGAGATATCAAAAAAATATTAAATAATCGATTAACTGAAGAACAAAATATTTCACATGAGGGTTCTATTCTTAAATAAGATACCAAGATAAAATAACATCTAGAAATAATTCAGACAGTCTTATAATGAATACAAATTATAACGAGAGAAGGTAAAACATCATTAAATGCTACTATTCTAAAAAAGAGTAAAAATCAACTTGCAGAGTAAACTAAGCAAGACAGCATAAAAGTGATTTACATAGGTAAAATATGTCAAAAGATTGGGAAAACTTTAAAAAAAATGCTTGCTTGCACATTAGAGCAATTTCAACTTCCAAGGAACACATTTATAATTAGGATATCAAACCAAGTCAGTTAAAATCTGCCATAACTCAGTTAGTCAAACAGTTAAATAAATCTGGCTTGCCCATTGACTTGGTTTGTGAGAATGTTGCAAAGGGTGATCCATGAGCCCAGAACACTGCAACCACTATAAATACATGCCAGTTGCCAAGTGTTTGAATTTTGATCACATGACCATGATGCTGCTGCAACAGTTGAAACTCTGAAAAATGGTCATGAGTTACTTTTTTCTGTGTTTTTTGTAGCTTCAAATGGTCTCTAAATAAATAGTTCCAAGTTGAGAACTACCAGCATATGATTAACTAAGAACATGGCCATGCTATGTAACAACTTTAAGTCTGTAGACTTTCTGGGTGGAGAATTCTGGGAATTGAATCCACACATCTTAAAAGTTTCCAAGTTTGAAAAACATTGTCATATAATTACTAGGGATCAAGTTTAAATCCATATGTTACTAAAATATGACTATGTGGAAACCTTATATAATCCATTTATATTAGTGGCACTGTGTTATATACCTATAGTAGTCACTGTAAGCCTTAAAAGGAACATTTTCATTTTAAGATTACCGTATAGTGAAAATGTAGTAATTTGCAGATAAGAGCTAATAAGCTAAGTAATATTTCTTATAAAGAACATTCCAAAGTGTGATTTCGATAGGAATTAAGATTATTTTTCATATATTGCCTACATGTTACATCTTAAAATGTAACTAATATTGAATAATGAGAAAAAGAGGATTATTTCCAAGATTTTATAGAGATTTGACTTTACTTATCATTTGTACAATTACAAAAATAGAATTATTGTACACACTGAACAGCTATAACCATTTTGTTCTTTTCTTAATCAAAGGCATGGCATTTTGATATTACAAGAGACATTCTTTTTTGTCAGATTTACTGATATTTAAAATGTAGGTAGTCATCGACTTATTCATTTAGTGATCATTTGAAGTTACAACAGCACTGGGGGGAAAAAACATTGCATCATCCCTATGGTCATGTGATCGTAACTTGAGTACCTGGCAACTGGCATGTACTTGTGACAGTTACATTGTCCTGGAGTCATATGTTCACCATTTGTAACCTTCCCAGCTAGTTTTCAATAAGTAAAGTCAATGGGAGAAAACAGATTAATTTAATGAGCACATGATTCACTTAAATACAATGATTCATTGAACAGCTGTGGCAAAAAAAGATTGCAAAATGAGGCACAACTCACTTGACAGCTGCCTTGATTAGCAACATAGTTTGGGTCATTTTGGGTCTATTGTGGTCATAAGTGGAGAACTACCTGCAAGTGAGGCAAGGCTATCTTAATATTATTTACTTGCTTGTTTTGAAATATGCTAAGACCAAAGTTTAGTAATATAACAGATTCTACATATTCATAATACTTATTGACTTCAAAATTTAAATGTCAATTCAATTTATTACAGCCATAGACCATAGACCAGAACCAATAAAAACACACAGTAAATATACAATTAAAATTGTAGAATAAAATAATAACAGATAAAATCTATGATAAAATTCAGTCTGTCATAGTAACAACTATTCAAAGACTTGTGCTATTTTTTTCAAACTTAAGCTGAAATGACCCTGTTCTAGTTTTAACCCTATCGCTTCTGGGTTTTATATTCCCAACATTGTATACTGTTTTTAGCAAGGGTATGAAGTGCATATCAAAAGTTATGCTTCTGCACTCATATGGCTTGGACTAAATCCCAACTAAAACCAGTAAAGTATCATTGCACAAATACATAGCTGTGGCTGCATCATATCTATTCTGCAAAGAAGTTTAATAAATTTCTCAGATTATTTCTATGCAAATGCACTGCAGCCTTAGTGGTACTCATCTCAGTTTTATTTCAGGAAGTGACACCTAAAGGAGACCTATTCACAAACATAGTATTACAAAAGGCAGTTTGTTCAGTTCTGAATCAGAGTCAGTAACCAATGGAGCATACAAAGTAATACAATTGTAACTCAAAAATGTTCTGATTATTTGTTTGGTCTTTTCATGATGGTAAATCACTGCCACAATATCCTTCTTCCCAGCCCACCTAAGTTTCTTATGTTTAGAAATTGAGATACTCTTGGCTGGCAGTTTAAACGTTTTAAAAAAGAAACAGAATTTTAAGATCTTAAAAGTAGAGCTTTTCTTAACATGTTTTTTATGAAATGAAGGAAGCTGTTTTTTCTTGTGGGTTTTGTTTGGGGTTTTTTTGATGATTTTTTTCCCATTTGTACTCATCATACAGAATTTTATGGTGGCAGATATTCATATTTCCCTCAGGTATATAACATTATTATCTCTCCTTGGTTGGGCAGTTGTCCTCTTCTTGACTGAATATGTGACTGTTTAAAGTGTTTTTCAGGGAGGGACTAGACCAGGAAGCAAATAGTGCTGAGTTGGTAGAGTCTCATCTAGAAAGTGAATGTTTTTTCTCTTTTATCAATTCTGCTACTGATCCTCCATTTATTGTGGCCTTTCTGTGGTTATACAAATTACTACAAAAGTGTGATACAAATACAAAAATATTCTGTCTTGAAATCAAAACAAATGTTTTCCAATTTAAATATTCTGCAGGAAAAAACAGAACCAACTCCATTTTCAATGCAGTGAGTAGGTGATATACTGAGAGACCTGGATATTGGTTATAGATACGGACTTATCCTTTGCCATAGTTTTAGAACAATGTAGTTCTTATAAACTGCTGACATGGCTGTACAAAAGCCCTTTGTAAGTATTTGACAGTCTTACAAATGAAAAATCTGAAAATAAAACTTTCATAGGGATGTATGGACCTTGGAGAATCGTGGCAAATAACTGGCAGCTGGACGTATTCAAGTTTTATTATTTTATTTTATTTTATTATTTTATTTTATTTTTTTGCTGTTCAAAAAACTAGCAAAGCGAGTTGCTCAGTCATATTTCATTCCAACCATTAGATACTTGAAAAATGATTTGGAAGAAGTGATTTGGATCTTGTGAAAACACAGCATTTCTCTGGTATTTATTAAAGTACAGGTAGTACTTGATTTACAGCAGTTCATTTAGTGACTGTTCAAAGTTATAATGGCACTGAAAAAAAAAGATTTATGACCATTTTCCACATGAACTCTTCAGCATCCTCATGGTCACAAGATCAAAATTTAGATGCTTGGCAACTGGTTCATATTTATGACAGTTGCAGTATCCCAAGGTCACATTATCATCTTTTGCAACCTTCTGACAAGCAAAGACCACTGGGAAGCCAGATTCACTTTAACAACCATGTTACTGACTGAAACACTGCTGTGATTCATTTAACAAGTGTGGTAAGAAAAGTCGTAAAGTGCGGCAAAATTCACTTAACAACTGCCTCATTTAGCAAGATAAATTAGGGGCTCAGTTGTGTTCATAAGGACTATGAGTTGATTTTTTTTCAGGTGTCTGCAGAAGCCTGAAAAAGGTGTGACTGCTTTCAAAACTTGAATTGTCTTTAATGATGGGATTCCTTAAACTAGCAGAAACATTTTTCATATTCATGCAGAGCCTAAACTTTTAGATGACTTCAGTGCAGAGAACGTTTGAAGTGCTTCAGTACACGTCATATCCAAAGTCTCCTTAGTCTTACACACTAAGAATTAAATTCCATACCCTTTGTTATGGTTTTTCAACACGTTCTTATTACTGCAGTAACAATTTTGTCTTCTTAAGATTAAGCCATATTTTTTAACCATTGAATGGAATGTGGTGTGTTAGCAACAAATGAGGCTTAATAAGTTTGGTTTTACTTCCTGCCTGGCATTACAGAATTAAAAACGGAGGATGAAGGAGCATTTGTTCTGTAATTGAAAGATCATAATACACAACTGAAGGGGCTGCATTTACTTTGGGTGTGACTAATGCCAACCTGACCTGACCACATAAATTCAAATGTGATCTATATTAAAACAAGGAAGTACAACATAAAACATTATGTGCTATTTGTCCATCTACATTGTTAATTACAACCAGTTATATTAGAATCAATGGTTCTTATATTAGTCATATAAAGGCAATTATCAGTTCATGCTTAAAAGGTAAGTATGTTATGTAATAAATTATATATCATTACCTGTTAAATTAGCTTAAAGTACTAAAAACAGCCCTGATAGGTAAAATCTCAAAGAACTATAAAGCTTTAAGTGGGAAGAGAAGAAAAAAACATGTTCAGTTTAACACAGCTCTCCCAGCCTAGTCCTCTCCTGATGCGTTGGACTACAGTTTCGAGAATTCCCAGTGAGATCAGCCATACTGGTGGGAATTTTGGGGATATGTTATAAAGAACAACTAGATAACACTAAAAGTTGGGTTTGACTGATCAGATAAATTTCCAGATTAGTATAAAAAACCTTTTAGAGAGAATTGGAAAATGGTGTTTTTGAACTGTAACAAGAACTTCAAAAGCTTCATATTTAATAGATGGGGTTTTTTTGCCTTCTATCAAAAAGAATTGCCTTCTATTCATTATATCGCATATAGGAGGTGTAACTTCTGTTTCAAAAATGCTGTTTTAGTTACATAAGAGCTTATAAAGAAGTATATAAAATACAATTGTCTTGAGTTAAAGGAAGAGCTTAAAACTAGGTCAGACAGTTTACAAAGGTTGTCTTAAATGGAATGGAAATGTATTCCTAACATGCAGTAATAGTCTCCAATTAGTGATGTAGAAAGAAGGACGATGGAGAGATTGCCGCATAATTGAAAGGACATATGTAGTAAGTTAAAATGAACTACATAGTATTCTGCTTTTCCCTTATGGGATTATAAAGTGGGAAGTTTTAGACTTCTAATGGTGAATAGTACAACTTGTCTGGGTTATGTTATGTAGGCCTTAGTGAAGCTCCCATTTTCTTTGGTGTGTGTATGTGCTTTTTAAAATGATTTCTAAGTCCCAAACCAATACAATGACAATGGGCTGAAATTTCTCCCCGAGCTTCCAGAAGTTCTGCAGAAAAAGAATTCAATTTTGTGTCTCCAAGATTTTTGTTTTCAAGCTTTTACAGAGGTGTACTTTCAGTTCTTTACAGTTGTTCTTTCAATAGAAGAACATATATGTAGCTCATGGTAAAAATGAGAAGCCCTTGATGCTCTCTGACATTGCTTATTTTCCTGCAGACATTTTGTTACCCAGCAAGGTAATATCTACAGTGTTAAAAGAGAGAGGGGCTGACTCTTTGTTTCTGTACCGTGGCTTGCCTTGTCACTGCCTTTGGTGATTTACTGTTTGATTGTCTGAACTTTATTGCATGATTGGATTCCTGAGTTCAGTATTGGCAGGAAAAAATAATTGTAAACTCATTAGAATTGAAAAATTATATCTATAGTCTGAAACCTGGAAACATCAAAGTCATTTATGTATCGTAATTCCAGGATTTCCTCTGGGTAGCTATCTTTTTAGATTATCAAAGCCTTTCCTGGCCAAATTATCCTTAAATTACATGACCGTTCATAAAGTTTCTTTTTTTGCAGTCCTTTGTAACAACGAAGAACAGCTGAAAAATATTGCCATTTACACTTAGGGACTGCTAAGGGCTCATTAATTTTCTCTCTAGGGTTCTGTCCTAGGGGCAAGACCTTTTGCTCACAAAAAGCATGAATTAGTGAAAACAATGGCAGTTCTATCCACAATTTTCTTTTAACTAATTTCAGCTGGGAGCCCTTGTAAATAGATTTTTCAACTTTTTAGAAAGCTCTGTGTTTGCATGTTAAAGGCAGCAGGGAATAGACTACCAAATTGGAAATAGAAATCCTCCATCCATCCACAGAAGTGGTAGGGAAGTAGAAGTCGAAGAAGTTGAAATATTGAATTAGTTCTATGCATGTCTATTCTGGTGTATATTGAGTTTGTTCCTTTATAACAGCATATAACAACCTTCTCCAATCAGCATGCTGCAGATGTGCTGGGACTGTGTATCCCAGACAGTGTGATTAGTGGCTACTACAGCTAGGAAGTTGAAGTCCCAGCACATCTGGAAGACTCCAGCTAAGAAAAAGATAGTATAAAATAGCATTTCGGTGTATCATTAATATTATGTGATTTTAAATGGTTTTCAGTTGAACCCACTTGCCTAAAAAAGGGCAAAACAGGATACATCGGGGTGAGTTTCAGCAGGTACAGACCGGTACGGGCATACTGGTTGGTGAAATTTAGTGTGCCTTAGTGTACCGGTTCTTCCGGAGGCCCCTGACAAGCCCACGTGGCGTGCGCTGCCCACTTCTCTCTGATAACCACCTTGTTTCCAATGAAGGTAGTGGGGAATCCATACAGAGGGAGGAAATTGCATGGATTGCCCATCTCTGCTGGAGATGAGGCGGCTGTCAGAGGAGAGAGCAGTGTGCGCCAGTGGGCTTGTCCAATGAATCCTCCCCTCCTGTTCCTTCTTCTGCTGTTTGAACAAGCCATGTGGGGTTCGCTGCCTTGTCTTTCACAGCCGCCTGGGGCAGCTGCGACAAGAGGCAACAGATCTCTGATAAGGAACAGCTGCCCCCACATCCAATATATGGGCCCAAAAGGAAGTGCAGAGGAGGTTGTGAGGCTGCTTGCAAGGAGGCAATATTATAAGGAACACCTGGCTCAGGGTGATTTAACCAGATTGTGGGGGGAGAGTGTTTTCATCAAGAACAACCATTTGTCTTGGCACATGCTCCCCTGATTTTTGGTAAACTTGACTTGTGGACTTTGACTCAAGTTTCAGCCTTTGGATTTGCATACTTTGTTTTGCGGACTCTGACTCTAGGTTTTAACTTACAGACAATAGTTTGGAAAACTCTGCACCTGGTTTGTGGACTTAGACTTTCTTTCTGCCTGGGGGGCTAGTTGGTTCTGGTGACCAGTGGACCCAGCTGGGTTACATTGACGGTGTGGTTGTTTTGTGGGGAAAGGTGGAGTGCAGGCTTACTAACACAGTTGTGGTTTAACAGTGCAATAAAAGATTTATTTGTACCTGCATCTGCGTACGTGACCTGGGGCAGAACAGCTAGTGGTAACAAATACATAATGTTAAATTAATGTACAATTGTTACATGTGTACACGACTCCATTTTCTTCTTATTTCCTTAATTGAAGACTTACAATTTTGGTAAACCAGTTTATTTTGCTATGCCATCTGAGCTAATTATTGCATTTTCTATAAGCCTGGATCTCAAATAATGGGAAGTCAATGCTTGAATCTGAATTAGTATTCCAGGGTTGCCCCTTATACATGACTGGCTAGGGAAGCCAAAATGCACAATATCCCTGTATTGCATACTGTTATATATTGAATAGAATGTGGGGTTTACTCCCAACGAAGTCTTTCTAGAGAGACATGGAAAAATTGAAAAAGTGATTGGAAAGAGATTTGCTGAATACAGTTTAAATCGTTAATTAACAATGCAAATTGTATGGAAAAAATTGTATTCCATCAAACAGTCAGCTTCTATTTAACTTAGGAAGTTTGCATTCTGGAGTAGATTTTGGTACTGATTATTAATGTTTTCAAAGAAAAGATTGTTATAGACTAGCAGCTCACAACCTGTGGGTCGGGACCTCTTTGGGGGTCGAACGACCCATTCACAGGGGTCACCTAAGACCATCAGAAAACACATATTTTAAAAAACTACGGAAAACATAAAATAATTTTGTGTTGGGGGTCATCACAACATAAGGAACCTTATTAAAGGGTCGTGGCATTAGGAAGGTTGCGACCCACTGTTATAGACCTTTATCTATTGAGATAAACCATAAGTAAGAAAACAGTTTGCATTTATTACAAGAGATATCACAATAAGATTATCTACAATGTGACACACTATTTTTTCCTAGAACATTTTGTCGAACTTAATTCTAACCTTCATTAGTATTTTAAGATATTTGTAACGATGGTCCAATGTGTCCTCTAAAGGCAAGTTCAATAATGATCAAGTAATACCTCAATTTTAAGTGATTAGAGTTTGCATACAAAGTCTCACAGATATTAAATGGTATTTATGCCCTTTAGAATTGTAAAGAAAACAAATGGTTGGCTGAAAGATTTTTGTCTTTGTTTCTGCATGTTTGCAGTTAATTAACACTTCATGCTTCAGTCAGCAGGAGAAAGGAAGGAAGGAAAAACAG
The DNA here is from genome assembly GCF_009769535.1 of Thamnophis elegans. Classification (NCBI taxonomy): domain Eukaryota; kingdom Metazoa; phylum Chordata; class Lepidosauria; order Squamata; family Natricidae; genus Thamnophis; species Thamnophis elegans. The sequence continues at coordinate 122,979,028 of NC_045541.1, forward strand.
ACACCATAGGTTCAAGAGATCCTGCTCGTTGAGTGACAGCTCAAGAATATCATGTGTCACTATCCAAACACATAATTTAATCTGCTGAATTTAAAAAGTACAGGCCAGATCCCTGCTTATTTTTAAAAACAAAAATTAGTAATTGAACACAATCTGTTAGGAAATCTCCAGTATAAACACGGTTGAAATAATTGGCACCTGTGCAAAAATGAATAACTGTTGGTTCCAAGTATAATCTATGTACGTTTCTTTTTTATCTTTAAATGGGGTATATGCATTTCAAAAAGAGTTAAATACAAACTTGAGAAAACACTGATGCTCAATTCCCAGCTTCAATTTATCTTCCAGTTGGTAGATTTTATTCTTCCTGTAGGAAGTTAGCACCCGCCTATCTCCTAGAAAAATGAGATATTTTAGGAAATATTAAAAGGGCAGAATATTTCCCCTAAAAGGGAGGAAGAAACTCACACACACCCTTTGTCAATGGACCATTAAGGCCTGGGTCAGTCTATTCTATATAATGAAGATCTACTTCCTTCAGGCAGAGTCATAATAGGAACAGCGCTTTCATTACATTATCAACCAGCAAGAGTCAACCAAGCTTGGGACTCAGGATAGCCTACAGAGGCCAATCAGCCAATCAGAATACAAGCTCAAATTCAAAAGCCCAGAGGGTATAAAAGTCAGGCACTCTCAGCATCTCTTCCCTTTTTTTCTTTACCCAACATCTTCAAGGCATGTGATCCTGTCCACCATTAAAACCATATTTCCAAACAGCCACCATGTTTCCAGTGTCTGTCTCCCCACTTGGAACTAAACCCAGAAGGGCATTTCTTCCAACATTCCTATAAAAGAGGAAGCAAAATATATTTTATACATGCACATGTGTTTGAATTATTTCATAAAACTTAGAAAGCACATAATGTCAGGGTCATATTACAAACTGCATTAACTGTGTATTTGCAAGCTATTTGCAAAAAAATGCCACTGGAAAGATAAGCTAATAATTATCAGAATGGCAAAAGTAAATTTCAACTCTAGCAGCCATGAAGTAAGAAATGGTTTTTGTTCTTAAGAAACCTTTTGCTTTCTAGGAGAATCCTTATTAGTGACAGTTGAGATTTTATCCCAGAAAGAATTGATTTAATTTCCTGATAATACCTACTGGACACCCAATAATTAACAACTCACAGTATCGTAATTGTACTATTTGTCCGCACATTAAAAATAACTGCATTGAACAACATGTATAAAAACTAAGGTAAATATGAACAAATTCAGTTGCTTTAGATGGGATATCCCAAAATTATAGGCTAGACTGAATAATAGAAAAAGAAACTTCTGCAAAGAAGGCAACGGAACATCATTGCTATGCTGTGTCAAACTACATGATTTACCAAGAATCAAACTTATATGATGTTTTCCTTCCAGTAGTAAGCACCATTTTATCATTTTTGAGATGATATTCTTTTGTACTTTAGGAAGTTAAAATCCACCCCTCTCCAAGAAGATGAAATATTTAGGGAAATATTAAAAAGGCAGAATATTTCCCCTAAAAAGAGAAGCAGAAACTCTGCCTCCCACCTTTGTCATGATGATGGGATGATTGAAATCTTATATTTGTTTACTCATTCAGCTAAAGCAATTCTACTCCAGCCTTGGCAACGTTTGGCTCACTACGTAGAGAAATGGTGCTGTCCAGTTCAGTTAAGATACTTAAATGAAGGGGAAAGGTAATGCTCTACATTTGCTTTAATACATTTTCCGGAGCAAGGAACAGGAGGCTCCAGTAGTAGTATTAACACGCCCAATTGGCCACGAGACTGGGATGAAGCTGAAGCCATGCCTATGTGCTCCACCCTTGACTTTCAGTTTCATCTCAATCCGGCCAAAAACAAAACCTATAATTTTTCTCTCCTATATTTTACCATTACTGGACCCTCCTTGCAATTGCATTCTCCTTTGGAATCGCCCTCTCCTTCTGCCAGTAAGTTGCCTGGCTGAGGCATTCTATTTCTGGCCTCTAGGGACACTATTTGCCTTGTTGAAGGCTGGGAAGGCTCAGTCGCCATTGCGGTGAGCCATTTGGAGCCGTGCTGGCCATGTGGTGGCAGCTCTTGTCCCTGAGAGATCGGGAGGCTTGAGGGCTTGGCATTTCCAGCCCCATGGCCTCTCATCACTCTAAATCCCTTGCGGTGGCTTTGGCAGCTGGGATCGAGCCACTGCAGTGCTGGGAACAGTGTGAAGGCTTTCTGAGGCTGCGAGGCAAGCTACGGAGTGTGAAATGGCGCATGGATGTCTCAAGCCGAGAGAAGCCTCGGCAGCAGTCCCTGAGCCCACCGAGCTCAGTGCTAGCTTTTGGACTGCCTGGGAGGTATCTTTCCCATTTCTTTGCCTTGCTGCAGCTGAAGAGTGAAGCGGAGGGAGCATCGAGGAGGCTTTGCTTGGAGGGCCATGAGTATTGCCACATGGCAAATGGCGGAGGAGGCACAAAGGTCCCCTTCTCTTCCACCCTTCCCTGGGGAGAACCTCCTCTTCCAGGCAGTGCCCCACAGCATTGGCTAGGGCTCAAAGAGTGGCTGCTGCCTCTCATCCCTCATGTGCCACACAGAGGGATGAGCTTAGGAGGCACAAGGCCCTATCTAAGACCTTTTCCAGGGCAGAAAAGCTAAGGGCCCAGCACAGCAGGCTAAGTGCCTCTCCTCCAAGTCTCCTTTGGGGGGGTACACCACAGCCAGTTCCCTCCACCCAGGTTCTCCAGATTCCCTTGGGAGGTTTTGGAGGGAGACTTCCCCTTCACCACCTATTTCCCTGGAAGACCAGGATCTGGATTTGGAGGATTCCTGCATTCAGGTGGATCCCACTGGGGATCAGGCCTTGCCTAGGCCTATCCTGACTCCCCAGGCTGGGGCAGTTCAGGATCCAGTGAATCCAGGCTGGGATTCATTGGATATCGATGACCTTCCCAGGGGGTTGCAGAATCTTATTGAGAGGACCATTTCCTCTGGCATTGCTGCTGGCCTATAGCAGCAGGCCGCCCAGTCCTTAGCTTTGGCCAGGGCAAGGTCCCCAGGCCCAGCTCCTCTCAGACATGTCCTCTCTCTGCCCCAGTGAGCCGTCGTGTGTCTCCTTCCCTAGTTAGCGAAGGATCAGTGTCAGGGGATAAGGCCCAGTGGGATCTTGACTTGTTTGAGGATGAGGATGATTCCAAGCCAGATCCTCCAGCCTTCACTGGCCTTTTTCTGCCAAATTTATTCTGATCCCTCCTGCACAAGGCATGCGCCACTGCACAGGTTGAGGAGGGTGAAGAGTCCAAGGAAGGAGCTAAGGATGGAACTACAGAGGGGTCCAAGGAGGGGAGTGCAGTAAAGAAGCCTCGGGGCCCAGCCTTCTCTGAATCCAAGATGGTTAAGGAGGAGATTGCTGCCCCTCACCTATTTCTGGAGGTGGTAAAGAAACAATGGGAAAAACATACCGCCTTTCCCAACTCTGTCAGTAATGATAGGCGTTTTTATAATATTGAGTCAGATTTCTCCCAGGCATTGCAGCTGCCCACCGTGAACCCAACTGTGGTCGCTTGGGCGTCACTTACCTCTCTGGTGGCCAAAGATGTGGCTGACAACCTTAAGGAGGATGACAGGAAAGCAGAGATGATGCTGAGGAAGACATTCCAGTTGGCAGCCTGGGCTATCAAGGCAGCAACGTCAGCCTCGTTCTTCAATCCTGCAGCTATCTTGTGGATGGAGAAGATCCAGGAACACATCCCCCCAGAAGATGTGTGGCTACACCAAGACCTAAACAAGTTAGTGGCAGTTGCACAGTTCTCAGCTGATGCCATGTTGAATGCCATGAAGTTTGCTTCCAGGGCAATGGCGTCATCCATTATGTTCGGGCGTAGGGTGCTACAGCAGGTCATTGCAGATCGTTAGTTTCCTTTTGGAAGGCTTTTTTCCCCATGTCTATTTCTATCTCCAATATCTTCATAGATGTTGCTATACTACTGGTAGAAGTTGCTTGCCTGTTTAGTGACTGTTCAAAATTACTAGGTCACTGGAAAAATAACTTTATGACTGGTCCTCACACTTATGAGTGTTGGTAGGTCACGTGATTGAGTTTTAGGCACTTCATAAGTAATACTTTCTTTGCCATTTTCTTGAAAGTGATAATCTGCCTCAATCATCTTTTTATATCACTGATGTTCAATATAGGTGCATACTTGCTTTAGCTAGGCAGCTAGGATGACCTTATTGGAATTTAAAGCATATGCTCCTTTTGTCCTTTGCCAATTCATTCCATGATCACCCTTTTTGGCCACAATGAAGCAACCATGAAAGACTTGCCATTCCCTTTAATCATTGGGTGAACTGATTAGCTGTATTCATCTACATGCAACATCCTTGATCAAAACTCCAGAATCAAGAACTCAACATACCAGGTCAACTTCAGTGTATATTTTGTGTTTATATAATTTCAAATTAATTGTTATTAGTGTTTGCCTTTATATTCACATTTCATAGTTCATCACTTCTGGATCTGGCTTAGATAGCTACAGTTTCGGCCACTTTTATGGGGTGTCTCTGAGTGACTTAACTCCCTTGTACTTTTCTTCCTATAGGAGAATTGTGGACTCACATTTGTACTGCAAGCAATATAATCAACAAAATGTGAATATTACAAACTACCTCAAACAATAATCACAGAACTGTTTATGCAAAGAAGCAAGCAAGATAGAGTAATTTACAGTATAAACTGGTATAATCTGAGCAGTCACAACTTTTTGATATAACCAGAGGGTAGTTTTCTGAATATTAAATATGGAAATCACACTTTACCTAATTACCTTCTCTCCCAAATTAGCAGTCATTTTACTGGAAGCTTCAACTTGATTAAGTCCTTGTGTTCAGAAATTGACCTAATTTTACTGGTATTTGAGTATTCCATCTTCCCTTTCTAGTCAAGATGAGACAGGATGAGGGTTTTCTTCGAGAATCCTGGTATATACATTATATTATGGCATGTGTGATACTTTTTACAGATTGCCAGGTAGAAAGGACCAGATAGAAATTAGACATTGATCTTACTAACATTCAGTCCAAACTACTATGAAATAAAGTTTTTTTTTAATTTTAATGAAATGGCATGTTAATGAACATATTTTCTTCCATCACAGACATTATTACTCTTTTAAAGCAAACTAATACATTAGACTATAAAGCTGAGAATTATCTTAATGTGAATGTGGCCCATTGAGCCCCATGGAAAGTAATAGATAATGTCACACACTCATTTGAGGAAAATAATTCAGCTTAATTTTATTTCACAGACCACTTGAAAAATGCTGGAAGGGTTGGCAGATCACTTAATATCACAGTTGTTCTACAAATCAAATTCTGTAGCAAGTGTATATTTTAATAACCACACCTTTACTTTTCTACTCTATGTGTGCCTGGTTTTAGGAAGATGGAGATGTCATAACTTTAGCAGGTCTAAATATTTTTCTACGTGCCTTTAAATGAGCTATGACAGTGATCATCCAGAAGTTCAGTTGTACTTTCAGGAGCTTGTATTACATGCAAGACTGCTTTTTAGTTCTAAGAAGTCCTGCCTGAGGTTAGCAATAACAGTTTGAATGATTCTTCAAGAAAATGTGCTCAGGAATGCATGAATAAATAATACTTTGCCATGGTATTTTATGTGATGGTGATGCAGCCAGTTTAATCTCAGTTTGTTTTGGATTATTACACCTGTGCAAAACAGCTTTGATTCATCTCAGTGAAGCACTTTGCCCATCAAAGTGAAGAAGCAGTGCAAGCTGTATGCTGTATTTGTTTATTACCAAGATTTCTATGTTGCTCCATTCTGGCTTGGCTCTGAACAATGAGATGATTTGTATCACCTAACAGCCTTGACCAATACTTATGAAAAGTTAAAAGGACTTCTGTATATATTGATTGATAGTTTCTAACACAAAAATTATTTCTATCAATTGCAAGAGAAAGCTGTAGAGCAGAACAAGTAGGATCTTATGGGGGCATGTTGCTGTACAGTACAATTTCAAGGGGATGTTTTGCTTGAAGTTAAGATCTCTTGAAGATCAGCATAGATCAATTATTTATGATTTATGATGGATGTCCTAGCTATTTGAAAAATCACTTCATACAGTACACAGTTATAAGATCTTTTCACTAGGCCCCAATATAATATTATGCCATCTGCAGGCAAGGTACAGTAGATATACCCTGAACAGAACATCTGCTCTTGAAAGAGTTAGAGTGCAGTAATTCACTTGCATATTTCTCTTTTGTACCTTTTGCAAGAATAAATGTGCCAGCTTCATAACTCTGATTACAGCAAAGCAACCTGGCAGTTCTTTGTAGTAATATTGAGAACATCTGTTGGGCAGTGAAAAGGATACTCAAAAACAGTAGCTAAATTTCTGATATGAAAATGTAGCCAGAAACTACGTAAAAGGCTAAATCTGGTTCCAAACTGATTACTGTATTTATTTGTATATATGATTTGCGCTCTTGTTTCTGTTTCCATTTTTGATGTCCTATATGTCTTCATTATGAAAATGCTTATAATTTGTAATAAACTAATTAACCATGTGGGAAAAATTTCCTGTCTCCTATTCTTCTCCATTCTTTTCCCAAGAAGGAAATCCATTTCTAGATATATATATATATATACTAAAGGGCAAAGTGAGATAATGGTGCTTTGATCTACCTTTTCACACACATACATACACAGAGAGTAAGTGGATTAAATAAATAAGTAATAAACTCCTTAAGCACTTAGCAGCAGGCAAGCTCTGTTAACAGAGTAGAATGTGCATTTATTGGTGCTGAAAGAATGTGCATGGAACTATGTTGCTATCTGGAGTGTTATGTAAAGCTTTTATAACCTCTCTTGTGATACTGACACAAAATGCACTTCAAAATATGAGAAGCAAAGTTAGCTGCAATTCCTGAAGGGTAACATATTCCCTCAACTACAGAAAATGTTCTCCATTATAAATTAAACTTCCATATCACTGAACAACACTTCTTGGTGATCTGGCAGTCCTGAATATGAATCATATTAGGATCTTTGAAGTTATATCAATATCCTTAGTTAATAGGGCTCACTTGGATATCAGCTGCTTCTCCTTTGGTGCATGATGTGACACGACAAGATACTAATTAATCCTGCTCTTCGTGTACTAATTAATGCTTGTGTTCATGGTCAATTACTTGTTATTAGTACTCAGTTTAAACTTCATTACAACACATAATATAGGACATTGATTTAAAGCCACAGGATTGGCACAAGGCAGCATGACTTCATGAGAAACTTTGCCCACAATAACCCAACTATTAGATATATTTGTTCAGTTTTGGCAAAGAAGATTCCTAATCCAAAATCCCAAACCAATATGAATAATTTATTGGGAGGCTACATTATAATAGGAAGTGTTTATTATTCTGGTCCGGTGAATTAAAAATGAGAATATTTTGCTTCCTTGCCCATAAATAGCCCAAGTATCTCTTGGAATTGCCTTCATTTCTAATGCAATCCTGTATTTGCAGACCGAGAAGTCAGTTCCCTTCAGCGAACCTCCAGTAATAAACAATGTGCCTTTGTTTCTTTTAAATTTAAATCATCAGTGTTTGTGTCTTCAATGATTACTGCTTTTTTAATTATTCAACTCTACTGGATGTATCTAAAGAAACATGCAGGTCAATTTTCTCTGTTAACCACCAAGTCAGCAAGGCTCACAGTTCTTTCAGGATATAATCCTAAAAGTGTCATAGAAATAACCTAATTATCCCAAGTTTAAGCAAGACTTTGATTCTTAACAAAGGTTTCTGTGTCATTTTGAAGCCATGTTTATCCTTTTAGGGGCTTTCATAAACCAAGGGATTGCTTTATCAGACTCTTGCTTAATATTTTGAAAGTGCAAGCTGATAAGTCCTGATCTGTAAATATTCCATTACAGAAAGATGGGGGTCTCCCTTTGTATGTCAGACTCTCGTGTATATCCCCTTGTATATCAGTCTACCGAGCAGTAGTGCTAACTACCCTGATATATGCCAGTGAGACTTGGACTGTATACAAGAGGCATGCTAGGCCAATTGAATACTGAGGATCCAGTGGCAGGAGAAAGTGCCAGACACAGAAGTCCTCTCCAGAGCAAGCCTGCCATCAGTTCACACCCTGCTGATGAAAGCCCAGACATGCTTGAATGGGGGACAAAGGAAGCGACACAAAGACATGTTGAAAGCCTCCTTAAGTCCCTGGAAATTGACACCGCCTTCTGGGAAACCCTGGCACAAGATCGATCAACACGATGTACGCTGATCCACCAAGGCTGCCAGACATCTGAGGACAGAAGAACAACCACAGCACAAGAGAAGCGAGCACTCCACAAAGCCAGAGCTGCAGATACTGCAACAATGGTACCCACACGTCTGCCCGACATGTGGCAGAACATTTCTTGCCCATATAGGCCTTACCAGCCACCTGTGGACACATTGTGGACAGCCCACAACCTGTTAGATGTCAAGGTTCTCTTTGAACACGATGGATGAAAATCATCATCAGACTCTCAACTGAACCTGTGGGTGGTAGTCTAGAGGCCTCAAACCTCTTTTTAAGAATTCTGATTTCTTTTGAGAACAAAGGCCTCTTTCCTGCCTTGGGTAGCAGCTTGATAGTTCTTGCTCATACCACCTACCTTCTAGTCAGAGCACAGAAATAAGGCTGTCACAACTTATGCTACTTTTCTGACACTTAAAAGGTAACTATCACCGAAAGCAGGAATGAAATAATTTCACAACTTAACCGTGAAGATTACAGGTGTATGGCTAAAGAGTTTAACCCTTTTGGGTAATAGGTCATTCTCCAGTGCACTGCTCAGAGAGCCCAAATGCTGGGTTAACACAGCCTATCTGCCCTTGGACTGAGTGATGTTTTTCTTGACCACGCCTCCCTTTGCCTGCACATGCTCAATTCGAAAACTCAGTCCGCCCGAGTTAGGGCTGTTTTGGGAGAGCTCCAGTCTAAGAGCAGAAAGGCTGGAAAAAGTTTCCCAATTTGGACCACGTTTAAATTCTCAGATAGAGGAAATCACGCTTCTACATCAGGTCTGTCTATTTGCCTCCAGTGAGGCTTCCGTCGCTTTAAGAGAAGGGCTGCGGGTTTTCCCTGCTGTTGCTAATTGCAAGCACTGCAGGGGGTTGGAAAGGCTTGCACAGCGGGGGCTGGCTAGCAAGGGAGCAATTAGTGGGATAAACCAAGTTCCCTGTTGGAACAGGGGCGTCCCAGGGGGAGGAAAAGTCCAGCAAGGCTCTGAGAAGGCTCTAAAGCAGGTGAGCCGGATTGCTAGGATTCCCTCGCCTGCTCCATTTTGCCCGGCAACAGCAGCGACGGCTGGAGCCTTCGCGCGCCTTTCAGGGCTGGAAAGAGCGGGAAGCGGCTGCGTGCGCACCCCCCGCCATTTTGGATCGCTCCGACTCACTGGGCAGAGCGACAGAGCTCAGAGCGTGCTAGGAACAAGGCAGCAAGAAGAGCCCAGCCAGCCAACGGAGCCTCAGCGAGCCCTCAACGACTGCAGAACGCCGCGGGGAGGCTGGGGGCTAGTCTGGGAAGCCAGCTAGTCTCTCCCTCCGGAAGATAAGCTAAGTCTCGGGGAACCGAGGGCGGTGGGAGGAAGGAAATCCGACCCCAAGGCGGCCCTTCCCTCCTGGAGATTCTGCCAGCGCTTTTGGACTGCAAAGGCCAGCGCGTGCCCATCCCAACTCCAGCCATCTTCCAGGCCTCGTGGGGACCTGAAATGGCTGAGGAATGCAGGGAGGCCTTAGGGGATCAGGTGGGGCCCTCCAGCAAGCGCTGCAAGCTGGATCCCTCTGTAAATAAAGGCAAAGGGCACAAAGGCTCACTTGAAAGGTCTTCTCCAAGAGCCACAGTGGATCCCAGGGAGGTTTCAGGGCCCCTTCAGCCAGAACCTAGCCCAGACCGTCGCAGCAGGGAGTCAGCTTCCCCTGATCGTGAGGCCCAATCCCCCGGGGACAGTGAATTCTTGTCTGGGGATAACTATGCATCCAGGGATCCATCTCCTGAAGCATCTTGGGGGTACCCCGACTCCCCTAGCTCCTCCATCGGAGAGGAACGAGATTCTGTCCAGAATTCCCCCTTTGGGAAGGGTGGATCCAGCTCAGGCAGGCCTAGCCAGCGCAGGCCCAGTAAGCAAAAGAAAAAAAGGGGGAAAAGTCCTGCTCTCTCGGATGAAATGAGGGAGGTAATTGCCTTAGCCATCTCCCAAGGGATAGCTGAAGGCATTAAGCGCAAGGGCTCTCGCAAGGGCAAGGCCCCAAAGGAGAAACGCAAACCTAGGGCCTCCACCTCTAGGGAGCCTGTATCCTCCTCCCCATCTTCAAGCCCCTCTCACTCTGGGTTATCAAGTTCTGAGCAGGAAGAAGGGGAGATTTTCGCCCTTTCCGAAGACGAAAACCCCACCCCTGACAAGCCAAAATTCTCTGGCCTGTTTCAACCATCATTATTCAAGTCTATCTTGCACAAAGCCATGACGGCCACAGAGTTAGGCCCCACCTCCAGGCCTGAGGCCTCTCAGGCTTCCACTTCCAAGGATCTTAAGCATGGGTTGTTCAAAGAGACAAACCCCAGTGGGGGGGATAGAACTCTATATGCAGTAGAAGATAAAATGGAGGAAATCCTCAAATTCCCAGAAGTAGATGCCCCAGTCGTGTCTCTGACTTCCAATTCCAACCTGCCAGCTGAGCTCCTAGAGGGACTTAAGGCAGAAGATAAGAGGTCAGAAAAGGCATGTCAGAAAACACACATGGTGTCTGCCTGGGCCATCAAGGCATCCACCTCTGCCTCCTTTTTTTATTAGGGCCACCCTATTCTGGCTGCGCCAACTCAGGTCCAGACCCCCGCCCAGGAAATCTAGGTGGCGCCATGAGCTAACCAAGATTATTACCGCTGTCGAGTATTCGGCGGATGCCACCTTGACAGCAGCAAAATTCTCTTCCAGAGCTCTAGCTTCCAATATCACCTCCCGCCGCCTCCTATGGCTCAGGCACTGGCAGGCCGAAATGAAGGCTAAATGGAAGCTGGCATCGGCCCCATTTAAAGGGGGCTTTCTGTTTGGAGAGGCCCTGGACAAGTTTGTCACCGAAACCAAGGACAAACGCAAGATCCTTCCGGCAACCTTTAAAAGGGGTGACCGGAAACGGGCGGGGTCCTTTCGTAAGAGACCCTACAGGAGCCAGGAAACAGGACAATCTTCTCACCCTTCCCCCTATCAGAGGCCCTTTCAGGCAGGGGGGGATAGGCACCAAGACAGATCCTTCGGGGCTCGTGCCAACCAATCCCAGTCTTCCTTCGGAGACCATTCCGAGGAGGAGGAAACAACAGTGGTGGATCCCGGCCCTTTCGTAAGGGAAAGTGACGGTCACAGGGATCCCCCCATCGGGGGTCGGCTACGGCTGTATGCCGACAGGTGGGAGGAGATAACATCGGACAAGTGGGTCCTCAACACCATTCGCAAGGGCCTTCTCCTGGACTTCCTATCCTTTCCCCAAAGAAAGGTTATCCGCTGTCCTACCCCCAGGAACCCAGAAAAGAGGGAACGCATGAGGGCAGAAATCTGCCATCTCCTAGAGATAGAGGCGATAGAGCCAGTCCCCAGGGATCAGCAGGGGAGGGGCTTCTATTCGATCCTCTTCCTAGTGCCCAAAAGTTCAGGGGGGTGGAGGGCCATCTTGGACCTCAAGAGCCTAAATCAGCAATCTGGCTTACAAGAGGTTCAAGATGCAGTCACTCCACTCCATCCTGGGCTGTGTGAGGGAGGGGGACCTATTGACATCAATAGATCTCAAAGAGGCCTACCTGCATGTCCCCATCCATGTGGCCCACAGGCGGTTCCTGAGGTTCTACGCGGAAGGGAAGCTTTTCCAGTACAGGGCTCTTCCCTTCGGGCTATCATCTGCGCCCAGAACATTCACCAAAATTCTGGCAGTGCTAGCGGCTCATCTCTGCAACCATCCGGTTCGTCTGGAATGTTATTTAGACGACATAATCATTAACTCTCTCACCACCAAGCAGGCACACCGCGATGTTTCTCTAACTGTGCAGACCTTGCAGTACCATGGCTTCTCTGTCAACATGGAGAAGAGCCAGTTCCGACCATCCACCTGTATACAGCACCTGGGTGCGGTCATCAACTCCACCTCCTGCCAGGTATTCTTTCGCCAGACCGGCTGTCGAACCTGAGACGCAGAGTGAAGCACTGCAGCCTTGCCAGGTCGGTACCCATCATTCAGCTGTCCCAGCTCCTAGGGATAATGATCTCGTGCCTGGGGGTGGTTCCCTGGGCTCGCCTTCACGCCAGGGAGCTGCAGTGGTTTCTGCTGCCAGTGCAGAGGGCCAGGAACAGCAACTCACTCAGGCGGGTTCGGCTCCCACGAAAGGTGATCCGGTCTCTGGCATGGTGGAGGTCCAAGGCAGTCAGGAAGGGCTGCCTGTTCAAGGAGCCAGAGAGACTAGTTGTCACCACGGATGCCAGCCTCCTGGGGTGGGGCGCTCACTGTCAGGGCCACCTAGCCCAAGGCCGATGGACTCAGAGGGAGGCCGCCCACAGCATCAATTGGCTGGAACTGAGGGCAGCTCGCCTAGCGCTGAGAAAGTTCGCATCTCTAGTAAGAGGGGCTCATGTACTGTTGATGACAGACAATGTGGCGACAAAAGCGCACATAAACCGGCAAGGGGGCACTCGATCAAAGGCCCTCATGCTCGAGGCAGAAGCGCTGGGCAGGTGGGCGGAACGTCATCTGGCTTCTCTCAGTGCAGATCACATCTCCGGCGTAAGCAACCGGGAAGCAGACTGGCTGAGCCGCCAACGCATCGACCACTCGGAGTGGCGCCTGCACCCGGACCTGTTCCAGCAGATCGTGAGGAGGTTCGGCAAGCCACAGGTAGACCTGTTGCCACACACAACAACACACAGCTCCCACGCTTCTTCAGTCGCTACCACTCGCCCCAGGCGGAGGGAACAAATGCTCTGAGGTCAGCGTGGCCTCAGGGACTTCTGTATGCCTTCCCTCCACTTCCGCTCATCCCTCAAGTGGTGAACAAGCTCCTGACCGAAAGGCAGACCTCATTCTGGTGGCTCCCTTCTGGCCCAGAAGGCCCTGGTACACAGACCTGGTCAGCCTCTCAGTTCAAAGACCTTGGAGAATCCCCCGGGACAAGATTGCCCTCAGCCAGGGGGCCATCACCCATCCGGAGCCCCAGTGGCTGCAGCTAGCCGTTTGGCACTTGAAGGGGAGCTCCTGAGAAAGCAAAAATTCTCTGACCAGGTCATTCGAACAATCCAAGCGTCCAGGAAGCCCTCTACGACTAGAATCTACGATGCCACCTGGGCCGCCTTCTCACGGTGGTGCAAGACTAGGAACATAGAGGCCTCCTCAGCCTCGATCCCCCAGACCCTAGACTTTTGCAAGAGGGTCTGGATAAGGGCCTTGCAGTCAGCACCCTCAGACGCCAGGTTGCAGCGTTGTCTACCATCCTGGCAAAGGGCTCCTCTCGCTTGCTGAGTCAGCTCCCCCAGATCAAGAGCTTTCTCAAGGGAGCAGCGAACATCAGCCCTCCAACTGTTCACCGGTATCCGTCATGGGATCTTCCATTTGTGCTTAAGGCCCTGACCAAAGCCCCATTTGAGCCTTTGAAAAAGACCAGTCTGCACTACCTCACCATCAAAACCGCTTTCCTGGTGGCCATTACATCCGCTCGCAGGGTAGCCGAGCTTGCTGCGCTCTCTGTCAGGGAGGATTTGTGCGTAGTTCACCCGGACAGAGTAATATTGAGACTTGATCCGTTATTTGCTCCGAAAATTAACTCCCTGTTTCACAGGACTCAAGAACTTATTTTGCCCAACTTCTGTCCCCATCCCTCTCACCCTAAGGAGCGTGAGTGGCACAAGCTGGACGTGAGACGGGCCGTGCGCACGTATGTAAAGAGAACAAAGGACTACCGCCGGTCAGAGGTTTTATTTGTCTCCTTCCTCCCTGCGTCCCTGGGCCGCAAGGTCTCCTCTCACACTGTGGGACGTTGGCTACGTGCTTGCATCAAACTGGCATATGAGCACCAGGGCAAGACGGCTCTGAGACGAATCACCGCTCACTCCACCAGGAGCGCTGCAACGTCTGCAGCCTGGGCAACCCAGGCCTCTATCCTAGACATTTGTAGAGCGGCCACCTGGGCTTCCCCCACGGCCTTTATTAGAAACTATAAGATTGACACCTTTGCCTCAGCCGAAGCCTCCTTGGCAGAAGAGTATTACAAAGAGTGGCTGAAATGCCAGAGGCTTCGGCGCTTCCCCACCCTGGGACTCAATAGCTTGGGCATGTCCCAGCATTTGGGCTCTCTGAGCAGTGCACTGGAGAAAGACCGTTGGCTTACCTGAACGGTCGTTCTCGGGGCACTGCGAAGAGAGCCCAAACCCACCCGGGTGTTTGTATTTGAACGATGTGGCTGTATTGACTGTAATTGATTACAGGACGGTTCCTTCGTTTTCGAATTGAGCATGTGCAGGCAAAGGGAGGCGTGGTCAAGAAAAACATCACTCAGTCCAAGGGCAGATAGGCTGTGTTAACCCAGCATTTGGGCTCTCTTCGCAGTGCCCCGAGAATGACCGTTCAGGTAAGCCAACGGTCTATTTCACAACTTTAGGGATTTTTTTTAAAAAAAGGATACACTTTAAAGTAGATGTTGTGTTTCAAACAGACCATAAGATGCTACCAGTGAATATTTTCTCCCATTGAGAAGGGAGAAGTTGCATTTAGATATGACACAAACTCCCTGGAATGTATAAATAAAAATAATTTCTTCCTGCCCAATCTGAACAATGGAAGTCAAGGCTAAAGTCCAGTATATACTTAATACATAATTTGTACAGAAAAAAATAGAATCTTATAGGACATCAGATCAAGAATCTAGTGGATAGTTCCTGGCTATCTTTGCACAAAAAAAAAACCCCATCAATTTTCTGAAGCTAGAGTTTGGTTCATTTATCTGGAATGCTGGGCTGTGTGTGTGACATTTCACTTTAATCAGATTACATAGGAAAACAATACTATTGTCTAGACTCCCTCTCCCACTTTCTTCTCAATGCAGCTGTGCTTTGTTCTCAAAAGACCCACCTATTTTTCTCTTGTAGAGAAAGGAACTGGATATCTCTATGGAAGTAAGAATAAAGCCCTCTGATGGATGTTTATGGGAGATATCTGAGCCCATGGAATGTGAAAAATGGTACATTCACACAAAACAGCCTGGTTTAGCACTTCAGTCTTCTCTCTTCCTCATGTTCATAGCACACCTTTAACATAACACAAATCCATAATACAAATACAAATCAATCAATTTTGGTAATTTCAGTGTGTTGCACATTATAGCTTATGAAAAAAAATTAGTGGTAGAATGTGTGAAAGCCACCTATCTAGGATATTTTTCTTAGCTGCATCCAGATAACTGGAACTTTTGAGTTTTGCAGTACACAGAAAATAAATTTCACTTTGTGGGTAAAGCACTTTCAGAAGAAAATATGTATGGTGCCATCGCTAATTGAGAAATGTTATTTCTCTTCAAGGACCATTTTTCCATGGCAGATTCAGTTAATGAAATATCTTTCAACCAACAGCTGGTTTAGCCAGTCCTTCAATATGCTGAACCACTTGTTATCCAAGTATGCTAGTCTTTTAAAAATATATCAGCAATAAAAATGGACAACATTGCTCCTCTTGACAATGCTACCGAGACTCCATTACACTTCTCAGATCATATTAGTGAATCTCCAAATGAACAGAAACAATATCTACAAGGTAGAAAGCTCCCCCCCCAGTCCATTTCATATTTTGTATCTGCAAACAACTGCATTAAATAGTAAGAATGTATTCAAATACATTTGTTTCTTTTCTCTCTCTTTTTTTTCTTTTTTGCTTTTCTTTTTCTATTGTTGTGTGTATATGTTGTCTATGTAACAAAAATAAAAAAAAATTATATATAAAAAAAGAATGTATTCAAATAGATAATATTTATACCAGAAAGAGATAGTATTTCATTCATTTAGAGATTCATTGGAATGTACACTTGACTAACAACGCCTAAATTTGTGCATATAACTAGGTGTGCTTGCATTCATCTTTTATCTCATCACAAGCTTTGGTATGAACTGCACTCTTGGAATGCACTTAAAAAGATTTGAAAACCATTATATTAAATGAAATTGACCAATTAGTGGAAGTGATTGTGAGCAGTTGCTGAATGGATGTTTTGTAATTCTTATTGGCAAAATTAAATGATAGGTAGATTTAGGATTTTATAATTGTACTGGTATTATTTTTATTGTGATTATGTATGTATGTATGTATGTGTGTGTGTGTGTGTGTGTGTGTATATGTATGTATGTATGTATGTATGTATGTATATGTATATGTATATATTTATATTTATATTTACAGTTAAAGTATTTGGAATCGGGGAAATCATTAGTACATCAACAATTAATCAGTGGAACAACTTGCTTCCAGAAGTAGTGAATGCTCCAACACTGGAAGTTTTTAAGATGTTGTATAACCATTTGTCTGAAATGGTGTAGGGTTTCCTGCCTATGCAGCGGGTTAGACTAGAACACCTCCAAGGTCCCATCCAACTCTGTTATTCTGTTCTGTTATCATTTAAAATTTGTACACCTACACAATTTAATTTCTTAAATATAAAAAGTGAAGGATTGAGACTCACAAAGACATGGAAAGGAGGATGAACAGCAAATGGGTGATTTGGGGTGTGAGATTATATTAAATCATTATTCTAGGGTGGGATATCTTGGAAGCATCTTTGAAAAAATTCAGTTGATGAAAAATGAGTGAGTCCGTAGTTTGATAGTTAATCATCCAGCTGAATTATTTAAAATTTATAGATTTATTAACTCTAATTTTGTTGCAGGTTTGTAAAGAATAATTTAAATTCCTTTATATTTTTATTATGCTTATGCAATATTGCTTTTAAAACCAGGTAAAGATCAAAAATCTTGTACAGGTTATAGTCCTATTTTATTAATTAATATACATCTAAGATATTAACCACTTTGTTGACTCAGTGATTGCACAGCGTCTTACCATGTATTATTCACTCATTTCAGTCTGGATTTATAAAAAAAATGGACAAGCATCAGGCAACTTACATTTATTAATTGCTATTTTGGATCGATCTCAAGATAGTTTGGATCCTGCTATATTAATATTTTTCAGTGCTGGTAAGTCTTGGATATGTCTCAGATTAATCTTTTAAAGTAATGTATACCTAAATACTCTATGGTTTCATATTTTCCTTTATTCGTTTCAACCAATAGCAAGAGTAATAAAATCATTTAATGTCTGGACAAATTAATATGTGGTGTGGCACTACTGAAGACTGTCCACTTTCTCCATTGCTGTTTGATTTAATACTTGAACCATTAACACTCTCAGACAATCTTATGTTATCAGTGATATTACATTAGCAGAGTCAGAGTATACATATTTTTAGGGGCACATGATATTCTGGCAATTCTGAATAATTGTTCTGCCTCATTGTTTAACTTAATATGGGTTTTCGGCAATTTGGAAAGCAATCAGGTTTTCCAAGGTGGCAGAACTTCATCTGCTGAAGGGAGCTTGCCAGGCCTGGCTGAGGAGAAATCAATGGAACAGCAAGGCATAGTGCTCTCAATCACTGAGTGAGGGTAGAGAGTTGATGGCGGCTCCTTAAGCAAAGGTAGAAGTTGAGTAAGAGCCATTTTCTGGGATGACAGCAGAACTAGAAGAAATGGAAAGACACAAGCTTCCTAGAGACACAGCATATACTCTATAGCAGTGATGGTGAACCTATGGCACTCATGGCTGAAGTGGCACACAAAGTCATGTCACCTAGCATGTTCGGTGTCATCTGTTCCTTGTCTGGGTTTCTGGCGTGCATGCGCGCATGGCAATCAGCTGGCCTTTGTGCATGCAGCAATGCCGGAAGCTGGAAGAGCTGGTCTTCCATTTTCCAACACACGCATGCCCCCTGGGCAGTTCCTCTTCCGGGTTGCGACTCCAATGACCCTTTTCGGCACCATGAGTGTGCATGATGCTGAAAAGGTTTGCTATCACTGCTCTATAGCTGGTACTAGAAGCACACCTGGAAAACCAACCTACCTGCAGACCCTCAGTTTATTTTCAGCTCAACCTGCAAAAGCTCACAAACAGCCAGTTGCTTCCAACATGAACTGCAAATCATGCACCAGATAACTGGAGAACTTCACAAACTTCAGCATACTGCCAATTGCTGGCCCTTCACGGGGCTTTACAGGAGAAAGACTGAACTGAGAAATAGAATCCCTCTCCCAATTGCCATAGTAAGCCAAGAACTACTTGTACTATGATGCCTTATTAACTAAGTGTTGCATATTTTATTATTTTATTGCAGTTCTGTTTGTGTTTGTTTATTGTAATTTGCCCAAAATAATCTGATTATGATAACAGGGAAATAATATATTATAAACAATTTACTACCTAAAAAGACTTGTGAACTTCAAAACTCTTGAAAGTCAAAATATTTAATCTTAAATCAGTCTGTGCAGTGATGATAGTTCTAAAGGAATTAATTAAACATGTTCCCTCTAAATCATAGACATAGTCAAGGTTGAATTAAAAGAGAATTTCTAAAAGGGGAGTTCTTGTGCTGCTATTAATATTGGTAAAACTTTCAAACAGTTGCAAAATACCTTCTTTGACTGTAATGTTCCTTTACAGGTTACAGAAAATGTACTGTAGAGGTCTGGATTTTGGTTTATGCATCTTCAAAAGGAAGCTATATGAATGCAAATACTTAGGATGCCAGAGCATTAGAGTTCAAAAGATAGAACTTTTAGCAGATTACTTTCCTGGTCAACAATAGAATCTGGGGTTTATTTATTTATTGGCAATAATCTAAGGCAGAAACACATATGAACAGCGGCATTATGTGTAATATTGGCTGCTGTTAAAAATGAAATCAACACTCTTTGTCTCTACTGCTACACATAACATTCTTGTTACTGTAACATTAAAATATTTATGCTAATACCCGCTAATGTAATGATGTGCAAATACATAATGTATTGACAATGTGTTATTTCCATATGTTGTGGAGGAGAATGTATGCAATTAAAAATATTACTCTATATTACTTCTTACACACTGTTTAAATCAAGAGATCCAAATTGTTTTCTCTCCAGACCACCAGTAGCTATTCAACACTATAAAATCTACTTAGACTGGCAACCTAGAATTACTTAATGAGATATTAAGTTATTCCATGAGTAAATACAGAGAGCAAATTACTAACTAGAGGTTTACTCTCTGATAAATAGTTCACCAGGCATCCTTTCCAACATACTACGTATTCACAATGCTTAGAAGCAATGGGGAAGAATTGTTTTGTCAGGATTAAAGATAGAAAGGTTTGAAAAGTTTACAAATTTTAGTTTTTTGAAAAGCAGTGTAAATCACCTTAATTAACCCAACAGTAGAGATACAGTATGTGGACAGTAGCAATCATATTTTTCTTCCTTGTAATTTCTTCAAATTTCTGTCAGTTGAATTGCCTTTTTCAAAACAACATTTATATATATTTGCTGACAGAAAATACCATACCCTATCAAAATACATCTAAATAGAAAGTCAGTACACCCAAGTCCTCTGTTTCAAGAGGAAAAAAAAACACACTGAAAAGCCTATTTTCTGTAGTACCTGTCAATAAGCTTTCTAAATATTTTCCTTAAGAGTAGCAAAAGCATTTCTATATAGTTTAAATTTTAGGCTTTGAATGATTTTTTTTGTGTCTGCTCAAGATGTGGACAAAAATATAAGCTTCTTTAAGACAGTAGTTGATGTCAAAAGAACTTTGAGTGCACTTTCCACTTATTGTAAAATTTGGTTAGTTAACAAAAGACCAAAAATGTAAGTTTAAGGAAAAAATATATTTTCTATGTGGCAATAAATTGGAACCCTATTGAACAAGTGTATTACTTTGTCCTCCAACCTGGCTGGGTTACAAGTATTTTTGGATCTAGAAGTAGTGATCAAATCAAAATAATGGCTTTATTCAAAGGATCTATGAAAGAATAGCAGAATAACATTCAAAAGCACTAAAAATAGTATTATAGCATTCAGAAACACTAAGAATAAAAGTAGGAAGACAAAAAGACTTTATAACCTTCTGCTAGACACACATCTGATAGTAAGTACACAATTTCAGATTCAGGTAAATGTCAGCGTTCCAAGTAACACCCCACAACAAAAGAAGACTCTGAGGCTTGAGTTTCCTCAAAGGTCCATTTTATTAGAGATGTCATATTGGCACATTTGGGAAACCATAAATCTGAAAGTTTCCAGGTTTTCCCCACCCAAAAGAAAGTTCAAGTCCCTGCCCAGCACCGACGTGTCCATCACATGATTCAATTAGGCACCATCCAAAACTGGAGATGCTTCCCATTCACCTCAATGCAGCTGCAGGGCATGGTGGCCTTGACTCTATGAGAAAGAATGTTATTTTGACTATATATCACCCATATTCTATACGGTTTAGGTTTAGGTTTATTCAATTTATATGCCACCCTTCTCCCAAGGCCTCAGGGTGGCGTACAACATTAAAAGAAACAATACAACCCCCCCTCCCATTTTCCCACAGTAGAAAATGCGGCAGGCCTAAAGGCCCAAATGTAAAAGATGGCTTCCAGGTCTGACACACCTTTTTAAAGACAACAGGCTGGGTCTTCATTAAAGTCCCATCTCATGGGGGTTTCTAACCAGCTTAATTAAACTCCATATCATAATTAATCTCACCTCTTTCCAATGGCTTCATCACACTTGGTTACACCAAGGACAAGGAGAGGAAGTTTATCTTATGCTCTTGGGATGTTTCACCTACTCATGCCAAAGTTGAGAGCCTTTCACAACTGAGGTAATTTATTTACCGTGATCAGACCATCCCAAGGTTAAGGATTATTGAAGATGTGAACAGTTATTCTACACGAGTGTTATTTTATCACGACCAGGAGAAAACAGACTAAAATAAATGCCTAATTATGTATTCACCATTATATCACAATATAAAGATCTATAAAGGTAGTTTTTGTTTCATGACCACAGTCAACACCAGAATAATTGGATAATAATAGAAGTAATGCTTGCATTTACATTCATTGGAGATAGAATGTAAAAAGCAATGTGGCAGCGCTAATAGCTAGTGTGTTACACAAACAGTCTGGAGCATTCCCCATTGCCTACCTGCTTATTCTCTATTAATCCCTTCCACTCCAATCTCTGGTCAATGGGGGGCATAGGGGGAGAAAAACTGAATCATACACAGGGGAGTTTGCCTACAGAAATTACTTGATTTTTAGAGATTGGAAAGGAGGGATTACAAGAGAGTAAAGAAACATACAATGAGAAAGGCATCAAACTGGTTGCATAGTTTGCTCATGGCTGCAACTTCAGTTCATTGCTTTCAATGTACATTACTCATTGTGTGCCAGTTACTCTTTTGTAATCCTTTCCTCTCCAATTTCTCTGCAAGGAGAGAAAAAAAACTGGGTCAGGCAAAGCTCCAATCCTCAGGAAAGAGACAAGTTTTTATTGCTTTAGAAAAGGCCATCAATGTTAGGGCCATACAACTCTTGAGTGATATACTATTTCACAAGGGAATGGGGTGTAGAAATAATGCTACTTTTAAAAAAAGAAAAAAAGGCTATTTTTGATGAAATCTAGGGTTTTCTTTTTTCCAATCTAGAGCCAAATCTCATTCTTTCACCAGTAAATTTGGCCTCATTAATATTGGAAGATGATTATGGGGAAATTGTATCAGTTCTATGGTTTGTCTCTCCAATGCATTATCATACAGTTTAATAACACTGAAATAACTACTACAAATTTAATTGCAACATGGATTTATGAACAGGTAGAAGTTTGTCCCACAGCTATTTATATGCAGTGTGTTCTAGAAAATTCAACAACTGCTTGTACACTTTTATAATATGGCAGTATTGCAACAATTCCAAGCTGTCATGTTGGCCCTGTAAAACATCTCTCCTTCAACACTGTTGATGGGCAGATAATCATAACTTCTCAGTTGTCCAACATTGCTGCTTTTGTGAGATGTGAAATATAGAAGCAGTGAGTCATGTCCTCCTACACTATCCCTTTTATAGAGATAGCTGTGCAATTTTAAGTACACAATTGTTACAATATTGGCCAGGCAAGGCATTTGGGTTTTTGCATTTTAGCTTTGCTGCCCATTTTCAACAGCTGTAGGTATGTTTAATGCCATCATTTGTTCTCCATCTTATTTTCTGATAAATGTAACTTATTGTGTCTAAGTTAGCATTTATCATCATATAAACTGTGTATTTTTAGTGTTTTAAAGATATCCTCAGAATAACTTGCTTTTATAATTATGACAAAGTTGACCACATTTCTATATGCAAACCTGTACATTTCTATCAGTGGTGGGTTCCGGATCCTGTTGCAACCGGTACAGTACAATGGGGCTGGGCGTCCACCACATGAACATGCGCAAAATGCGTGCACATGCACAAAATGCGTTCACATGCGCAAAATGTGTGCACATGCGCATGGCACGCACATGCATCCTTACCTCCTGCAATGCTTCTTGACACCTCCACAATGCTCCAGCTGCTCAGCGGAGCGTTGCGTGGGCGCTGTACGATCCGTTCATGGAAGCGCCGAAGAGCTCAAATACAGGTAAGGAGCGTGGGCGGGCAGGTGGGCCCTCCGGAGCACCATACCGGTACCCGATGCTCCCAACAGGTACCAGTACGCCCATACCAGGGCATACCAGTCGTAACCCACCACTGATTTTTATCTATCTATCCAGCCAATAAATAGTAATATCCATCTATCCAGCCAATAAATGTTTTCTTTGGGCAAGCAACTTTATGCAGATCAAAAAGAGGAAGAAATAGGAAGGTAAACAAATTAAATATATGAAATAAGGAAAAAGAAGAAGAAACATAAGTGAATCTAATTTATACCAACACCATTCATTGTTCTTCTCTGAGTAGCTGCTTCACATTCTATTCATTCTATTAAGGTAATAATTTCTTCTTTCCATTTCTTCCATGTCCATTTTCTCCCAAGATGAAGTTTTGACCATAGCAAAAAGGGGTATATCCCACCTCTGGGACCTCTTATTCCTCTTATGACCTTCCATAATACTTTCAGTTCACTGACAGGCAGGCTCTTTATTTGTTGATCCCTGGATAAATATCGTCCTTCAGTTAACCAAGGCAATCTTGACCACACAACTTTTCTGAAGTACTGTGTCTTTGGACCAGGTGCAGCTGTGAAGCCACCAGTGGCCCATATAATTGACTATCTCTGAAGCATACAACAATGTTATTTCATCTTACAATATCCTTTTCTAAATATTTATGATATGAAGCTATCACATTAAGATGTTTATAATAACCTAGCCAATTCAAATCAGTGGTTAAGGCATTAGGTTAAAAACTCAGCCTACCAGAGCAAATCTGATGAGAATCAGAACCAGATGAGCTAATTGTAAGACTACATTGACAAAATCTTCTGAGTCATTGCCCTGCTCACTATCAAACAGCATGCTGTGTTTTCTTTTATCTAACAATTCTCATAGTTGGATCTCTTGGTCCAGTCTCCCAGATCTTTCCAACAAAAGCATTAGAGGCAATTGTCAGCAGGCAAGAGTCAAATGTCTCCCATCACCCCGCAAAAAAATCCCTACCTAGAAATCGTAAGACAAATTAGGTGCTGATGAAATAGCCAAATAGTAGAACATATCACTTCAAGCAACCTTTGTATGAGAAATCGAAAGCAATCCATGTGGAAAACATGTATGTATCTTTTATGTTGGCCATCTCCTCCACAAGGTGACTTTTGGGGGAGGGAGATAAGGCTTGTCTGTGGCCTTTGAGTGGTATATTATGGATTGCATTCTCAAAAAGAGATATGATCAAAATAAGAAACATGGTCAAGATAAAAACATTTTTTTAATTTAAATTAGAAATGAAATCAAATACAATAGGATTACTACCAGGTTTGGTAATCATTTTTCTCCACTGCCAGATGCAAAATTCAATCCTTGGATTTTTAACTGCTTTCTGAGCCACGAAGAAGTTTGCAGTTGTTTGTGTGTTGGGCTATTTATTTGGGCTTTTAAAAATGTGCATCTTCATGTTCAGAACTGATGTTGAGGGCCCAAAATTAGCAACCATTGCATACACAAACATCCATTTAAAGATAATGCTTTTCAGAGGGTTCTAATGTAGAATAAAATGTTCTATTAATCTCAAGAGAAGCAAAACAAAACCTCCAAAAAACTACAGTTACCAGGTAAAGCACTCAGAATGGTGCTTTTGGGTTATAGTCTTAATTAGAAGCAAGAAAAGATAGAGAATATTCATACTGTAAATAGCAAAGCTATCAATGAGTAACTCTACCCTACAGTTTCATTATTGTATCATTGTCAATGCTGAGTTAATGGCAATTAAATGCATTTATTTGATGTTTCTGAATTTTGCTTACAGACCATTTATAATGTGCTGCCAAAAATTACTGATAATATGCAATAATATTGCTTATTTTCAAAAAATTCTTTAGTCAGCATATCAGAACTGAGTAAGGGAAATTACAAGAATGACTTCTTGAAAAGTATTTTTTTCCCATTTAACACAAAGGCCAATTATAAATGGACTTTCAATCCAATAAGGGATTTGAATTTTTTTTCACAGAAAATCAACATGTATCAAAATATTTGGCATGATCAACTTCATTCCATTCTCAGATCTATAGAACTGATGAATGACTTTACATGTAAATTAACACAGGTTCAACCCCATGTTTCCTGGTATGTTCAATGTTTTTGACTTCTTTTAGGGCAATTTCTTACATGCCTCTGTCTTTATACAAAAGAGCTGTTTCAATAGTAGGGAATATATATGTCACTCGGGATTGACTGTCAGGTTCTTGGCATTCACTAAGCTTGATGGTTTTCTTGGGATGTTTCATTGCATTGCATTGTTGTTACCTAGTTTGGTAATGAAAATGACTAGGCTCAACATCAACAACTCAACAAGTGTTGGTTGTTCAAAAACTAAGGTTTATAAGGACAATAAATCCAAGTGTTTTCTTTTAAAATTTCTTAGACTAAAACACAGATGCTGCTGCCCTAATACATCACTCACTGTACCTATAATGTATTACTACAGGAAATGCCCAATTTTAGAAACAAATTGCTTGACCTGGAGCTGTCTGCTCTCTGCCTCTGGATTCCATGTATTCTAAAAGGTATCCTAGGATGTTGGTGAAAAAATGTTGCTC
The DNA here is from genome assembly GCF_009769535.1 of Thamnophis elegans. Classification (NCBI taxonomy): domain Eukaryota; kingdom Metazoa; phylum Chordata; class Lepidosauria; order Squamata; family Natricidae; genus Thamnophis; species Thamnophis elegans. The sequence goes on from NC_045541.1 coordinate 123,004,464, forward strand.
ATCACTTTGCTTTGACCTGTTTGCCACTGCTGTTCAACAGAGAGAAGGAAGGAAATGGTAAGGGTTGCCTAATATGTGAAGAACACTAGAGCAATGTAGAGAGAATGGGAAACAGAGAAATTGTGCCTTGGGTCAGTCAATTAAGTTAAAGCAAGCAGAGAGAGCAAAAAGAAAAAAGAAAAAACAAAAAGAAAAAAGAAAAAAAAAACAAATACACCCCTGATCTTGTACAAAGTAGACTAGAGCACAAACACAAAAAGGAGAAGAAATGGAAAAATGAAGCTGGGAGAAAGTGGCCATTGATGGTGGGATTTGTACTGCAACACATCTTAAGAACTGAAGCTCGTGACAAATTGTTACCTTGTTTATGTAATTATTTCACCATATTTGTAGCCTGCCCCATGGCTAAGGGACCTTTTCTAATGTTCTTTGAACCTAACTGATGCTTAGTTAATTGGCATTAATGAATTTAGAGTGATATCTTGATATTGTATATTTGAAGTTTAAAGTACTAGTTTTATTCACCATGAAGGGCATGATCTGAATTATTCTATTATGTTCACCTGTACTGTTTCCTAGATACGTCTCGAGCTTATATTTAGGCTGGATGAAAATTATAAAAAGGAAAAAAAATAGCACAGTTAAATGCAAAAAGAAGCAAATCAGTCTTTATTACAACAGTCTACTTCCAAGTATGTCTTTTTAGATTTAGCTTTTCTCTTTTCCTTTTTAAACAGTGAAAATTTAATTTGCATCTGATGAGTCATTCTTATCTTATAACTGAAGCTGCATGTTCACTGACACTTGTTAATAGACCTGCACAGTGTAGTTTCTTTCAAGTGGCTAGATGGCTAGCAATTACTGAAATAGATCTTTCAGCAATCCCATCAGAACTGGGAGTAAGAGAAACTCATTTTATTACTAGATATTATTATAGATATATTACTAGATACATCTTAATAATTGCTCATCCTTTCCCACTTCTTTCTTTGATCCTACAATGACCTAGGATGGTCTGCAATCTCTTAGTGCATTCAAAAGTTTCAGATTCAATAATATATATCTAACACTTGCACACATACACACATGTTCATAGGAATGCTTTTTAGTACTTAAGACAGTATTTGGACAGACACGTTTTCAGATATTGGTCTGCATCAGCCAGCCAACATTTTGGTTCCTAAGAAAAGTTCTCAAATCTGTGTATGTTTCAAAAACATTATGAAAACTGCAGAAGATGCTTGAGGCTGGCAATTTGCTCTGCAGCCTACTGGGTTTCTCTTATTAACAGAATTTAATTAATTAAAATTAAGCGAAGAAAGCCTAGCTTCCTCTAAAGAAAGGGTCACTATGTACATAATTAGTGGCTACAGTCATCAAGTTTGTGATGTAGGTTATAGAAAGTTATGTGTATAATTGATTTTTTTTAATGGAAGGTGGCTGGAACAATGGAGAAGAGATCATTAGCATTTGTTCCACAGTCTCTGGGAGATTCCCTATTCTTACCTTAGATCTTTTCCCTAGCCCTTACATTCTACCCACGATAGCATTAAAAAACAACAGTAATAATGATTTTGCACTGTCCCCTTTATTAAGAGTGCATCTGAACAATGTAATTATTCCAAATCTAGATCCTACACTAAGGGACATGGTGGCTCAGTGGCTAAGAAGCTGAGCTTGTCGATCAGAAAGTCGGCAGTTCAGAGGTTCAAATCCCTAGTGCTGCATAATGGAGTGAACTCCCGTTCCTTGTCCCAGCTTCTGCCAACCTAGCAGTTCAAAAGCATGTAAATAATGCAAGTAGAAAAATATGAACCACCTTTAGTGGGGAATTAATAGCGTTCCACGCACCTTCGGCATTTAGTCATGCTGGCCACATGACCATGGAGACATCCGGACAGTGCTGGCTCTTCGGCTTTGAAAGGGAGAGAAGCACCGCCCCCTAGAGTCGGGAATGACTAGCACATATGTGCGAGGGGAACCTTTACCTTTACCTTAGTTCCTACATTAAAGCTTAAAGTTAGCAAAAATTAAACAAATTAAATCCTAATCCACGATGCTTTAATCTGTGTAAGAATGTACTCTTGGTCAGGACAATCTTGAAGGATTGACATCTGAGCACTCATTCATAAATAACAAAATTGTTAGACCAAAGAAATTCCAATCTGCTGCATGTTTCAACACAAGTTGACCTCCAAAATCGTAACCTTTATTAGAAAGTAGTTTAGGATTTATCTTATTTTTTAAATTAGTCTTGTAATATGCTAGAAGTTTCTTTAAAAAGAAAGGAGAGGGCAAGGTGGTGAATGAACAAAATGGTTCTTCCATAAAAATTGATGTTTTCCCAAAGTGATTAATTTCTACCTTTTAATTATGTATCACCATGGGAGTATAAAAGGAAGACATAGTGTAATTATTACAAAACATATGAAAACATATAGTTATATTTTTCACTCCCAATGGAAACATTATTCAAGTTGGTACAGTTATATTACTTTAAAAGCATAAATTGCTGTAGCCTGACTGTAAGAATTCAATATCTTCACCAGAACCAATATAAAATGATGTCTGTGTATGTGTGTGTTTATGTATACCGTATATACTCGAGTATAGGTCGACCCGAATATAAGCCGAGGCACCTAATTTTACCACAAAAAACTGGAAAAGTTATTGACTCGAGTATAAGCCTAGGGTAGGAAATGCAGCAGCTACCGGTAAATTTCAAAAATAAAAATAGATACCAATAATGTTTTTGAATATTTATTTCAAAGAAAAACAGTAAACTAGCGGTGTATTCAATGAAATACTTCACTCACCTCATGATGCTGATGTCCCGCTGTGATGATGATGTCCCGTGCAGCCGCGGGAGCAATGTCCCGCCTCCTATGACACACGGCACAGTGATTCCTATCATTGGATCACTGTACCAGAGGAGGTGGGACATCGCTATGTGGCTGCTTGCCATAACAAGGAGGAGGTGGGACATCGTTGCAGAGCGGCAGGAGGGGGAGGAAGGGGAATCGTAAGACAGCCCTGCATTACATTAGAACGTGAGGAGGGGGGATGGTGCGGTGCGCGCTGCGCGGCAAACTGACACAGAGGGAGGGGAAACTCACAGGGGCACTGGGCCATTCACGAGTGTCACCCAGCGGCATGGCCCCGCCCCTTTTTCTCCTCCATTTCGGGCAAATTTTTCACTGACTCGAGTATAAGCCGAGGCGGCTTTTTTCAGCCCAAAAAGTCGGCTGAAAAACTAGGCTTATACTCGAGTATATACAGTATGTGAGATAGAGGGATGGAACAATTTTTTAAAATGTCACTCTGCACACTATTATGAACTTTTGTATTCCTCTCTTTTTCAATCCTCTTGGCCTTTCTACTCTGCTAATATGTAGTATCAATTCATAGTTACAGACATGGGAAGTAATAGTAGCACTGAGACGTTTCATGTAGTCATCCATTGATTACATTGATTGTAACTTCAAACCATCATTAAAGAAATGGTCCTAAGTTAAGGACTACCTGTATTTTTGAGAAATCTGAGAAAATTTGACCTAAAAAAGGGAAAATGCTCCTATCATTTTAAGCACTTTAGAAACATGATGGTAATTGTATCACTGCCTTACATTTCTTAGAAACAAAAGTCTTATTAGAATAACCATATCACATTTTTAAAATCCATGATATTACAATAGGCTGTGGGATATATATAATAGCTAGATAAATTTGTTAATGTTAGCAAATCTTTTATAAAGTATCTGTAACTTCAGTCCTGGTGTCAGCAAAAAGTCCATAAAGTATTACCAGAAGTAACAACCTAATTTGTTTTAACCTTGATCAAATAAACCAACTTTCTTTTTGTTCCTTTTACTTCCAAGTCTTTATCTTTAATTCGTTCAAGTATTCTCATGGGATTTGATTTCCCCTTTTCCCCCATGTCTCATCTTACAGAGTTCTTCAAGGCTTTAACAAACTTCTTTTGTAAATCCAGTAGGAAAAAAATTATCCAGGTCACTCTCTTAAGGTGTTATTTGTATTTCCTGTTTAATTTTAAAACCTCAGCCAGTTCATTTTTGTAGCTCTAATGAAACATTTTTTTTCTAAATCACTATTTTACTTAATTTGAAATCCACTTTGACTACCATCTTTATCTTTTCAGATAAATTGTATTCTATATCTGTCATTTCTTCAATAACTTCTTTTGGACATAATCTATCAATTGAAGCAATTCCTGACATTGTTGATATTGTTGCTACTATTTCCTGATTCCATTCTCCAAAAGTCTCTTTCAGTGTCTGCTTTCTATTGTCATACTACTTTGCACCATTTTACAAGCTTATAAATCTTTCCTTCTCCTAAACACTTCCTTTTTAGTGTTCAGTTTTGGAATCAAGCAATTGTTTAACTTTGTTTTGTCTTATAAAAACCAAAACAAAGTCTATTTCCCATGAGAAGCTGTTTGCCCTTTATAATTTATTCCAAGATCTTATTGTAAAAGTTTCAATATTCCAATTTTATCAGGACCCTGACTCCATTTACTTTCAAAGATTTACATCCTATTTAGCTTTTTGCTGTTTTGCTGCCCAGATTCTTTAAATTTTGGGCTTATGAGTAAAATTTTGTTTCATTTCAGGATTATAGGCAGACCCATCCAGCATTTTGAAACTTGTCAGTCTGAAGGTGTGTAATAACTTAGAAATGGTTAATGGGCAATTTCAAAAGGGATATAAAGTGTGATTGGTGAAAGTAGTGTCCAAGTTGTCCCCACTCTTAGTTTCTAATGTAGTCTCCACAGTCCTCAGCAAGATGGCTATTCCCGTCATTTCCCAGCTCACAAACCTAAGGGAAAACTATTGTCCTACATTCTTCTCATGACAAACAGCTATCTGAAGCACAGCTGGGAGATCTCCCATTCTCTTAACTGGGCAGGTTCCAAGGAAGTGGTCTACTCACTACTTCCTTGGTCTATGCTGCAGTTATCATCTCCACTTTCACAGAGCCATCTTTAGTTTGTCATACTTCTCCTAGAAGTCCATTAGATGGTCATTTCTAGAGAAATGGGTCAGGGCTGCCTCTTAAGTCAAGTGAGAGCTGGTTATCTTTAATTAGGATGATTACTCTCTTAGCAAGAATCCTCGCTGAGCTTTGCTCCGCAATACCAAGTCCAAGGGGTGAAGGCCATGACTGCTCCAGCTGTTCTGATAGTGATTGTGTGTGATCATTTTTGAGTGATTACTGGCTTGGTGTCTCCTGCGACTGGTATTCCACTGGTTTAGTTGAGTCAGAGTCTGACTCTATGTGACTATCAGAAGATGAGAAAAGAGAATGGAACTTTCCAAACACATGCACACTGTTCTTCTCCAAACTATAGTAATGTTCAATGTGCTTTTCAAGGAATAATTAGTCTGCTTCCTAGTTATGTAAAGTGGTCTCCACTTAGCAAACTACATGTATATAATACTCCTCTATGGATTTTTTTTTACAATTTTACTACTACTACTACTACTACTACTACTAGTAGTAGTAGTAGTACACACACCTCCTTTATATAGATGTTCCTTATTAATTTAATGAACTGGTTTTGTTAAACAGCTACTTTGAGGACTTTTACTTTTGATTTTAGTCTAGAGAGGAGAAGGGGAGGAAGAAGAAAAGAGAAGGAAACTTTTGAGAAGTTTTTGAAATTCCACTTTGGTCAGGCCTTTGTTATTGACTCCTTGGGTGTCCTTCCAAATGCTGCAGTCTTTTCTCACCAGCCAGACTGCTCTGCAGATGACTCTCTCTTGATCCTGCTGGTTCCTTGGTAACAGATGCTGCTTCTGACTGTGTCTGAATTCATTTCAGTCCATACAGCAGAAATAAAGTACCAACCATATTCACAACAACCTCCTCTACTGACTGAGCTGTCCTTTTATGTATGTTTGGCAAAAGGCAGAAGAGTTTGTTCATAGATATCCTAATTAGACAAGAAGTATCTTGACATTTGTATGACATTTTGCATGACATTTACAAATAGAAAAAAACCTTAATCCTTATTTAGGTTGTATAGTTTTTAAATCATGATAAGTATGTTCCACACCGATTAGACCCCCACCTTAAATATTGTGCCCAATCCTGGATATCACCCTTTTTAAAAAACTGAGACAAAAATGCAATGTTATAAAAGGTCAATAAATGTACTTCAAAGTCTTATGAAGAAAGCCTGAGGGAACTGTGAATATTTAGTTCTGAGAAAAGAAAACAAATGGGATATTTGATAGAATGATTCATATATCTGAATGGATGTAACAAAGAAGAAGGTAAAGACCTTTTATTTATTCCTCTAGAGTCCATTACTCAGACTAATGGATTTAAGTTGTAAGAAAGTAGATTCTGACAGAGCGTTCAGAAAAACTTTCCTACTATTAACAATGGTTTGTCAGGAGAACAAATTATATAGAGAAATGGAAGGCTTCTCATCACCAGCTGTTGGAAACCAGATGCTTTATCTAGACACCTGCATAGAGCAGGTCTTGATAGCTTAAATAGCAAATCTCTTTATTTCATTCAACACCACCATAACTGTATATTCAAGAATAAACTTACAACTGTCCCATTGTGGTACTAGTCTAGCCTTCAGTGTAGACTATAAAAATGATTAAAACATTGATGATTAATACAAACTTTAACAGTGCAAAACCAATATCACTTAAGATTGCAAGTTTAAGATTTTAAATACCCAAGTAACTGTAAAAATGATTTTTACAATTTGGTGAAACTATAGAATAGTAACTGAAGATAAATAAAAATAGCTAACATAAAATTTGAAATCATATATCATGAAAATCTACTGCTAAACTATATTTAATATCAATATTCTAATTATAAGAACTATAATGGCAGAGTATAAGATAGGAGAGCATATAAGGAATGGCAATAACTTGAAAGGTTTAAGAGCTAAAAATGACCCATTGGAATCAGTGGATTTCTGCTTTATTAAGGGGGTCTCTAGGAATTAAAAATAATAAAAAGCAATAGATCAACAAATGTGTGTGCAAATACAATGTAGAGATATAAATAAACTGCATAAACAACTGGCCTAGATAGCTTCTATTGTATTCCTAAGATCACATTTGGAAGCAAAGAGGCTTTCGTGTTGGGGACCTGGTGAATTAAAGAGTTGAACTTTACAAAGTACTGTATATGAAAAGAGAACTATCTAGTTATTTTTAAGAATCAAAATGCATTACAATCAATGTGGGTCTCCAATATTGAAAAAAAAGCATTATGTCCATGTATGTATGAAGCACCAATGTATTTTTTTCTAAAAAATTGAATTTTAATCTCATTGTAAGTTTGGTGCACTTGAATGTTTAGAATTGCTGCAATATTAATAAGTATAACACTGACTCTGAAAGATGCCATGGTGAGTTGAATGGATAGTAATTCCTCAAGAGAAAATCACTCTCTTTTCCCCCTCTTGTTCTCTTTATGTGTGGGATTGAGGAGCAGGGCAATTTAAAATTAACTAGATTCAGACTGCACAACCTGTCACAACTGTATTCATTTCAGACTGAGCTATTCATAAATGTGTCAGATTGTATAGAAATATAGCAGATCATATCTTAGCTTTGGTGAAAAGAACATAAAATCTGATAGCAGCACAAAACTTGCTTAAACTAGTTCTTACGCATTTGTCTCTCAATTTTTTTCCAACTCTTTTCCTACATACCTACAGATATTAAACTCTGTCATTATATGGTTTCTTTTAGCTTTGGTAATGAACTAAAGAAACAATTCTAAGTAAAAATTCCAAAGAGAAAGGAACTGAAAAGAGTCTGTACTGTATTATGACAATAGCTGTATTTCAAAGTTGGTTACAGACCATGATTCATACAAGAGAAATCTACTTAGGCATTCATGTTTATGACATTATCACAACGTTGCATGACTTCTGTATAGGAATGAGACACTCAGCTTCCAAATCTCCTTTAATGCAGCTTTTATTAATTGCTATCCACTAACAGGAATTGAGAAAGATTAAATGTATTTTAGCATTCTGTTAGTAATGCTTATTCTGTTCTTATCACATATACGGTGCTTAGCCTAGCCTTGTTTAGGATAATCCCTGCCAGTCTCTGTCAAAACTCAAATGTCCTTGACTTCCTTCTGGGAATGCAGAATTGCAATATAAAGCAATGTTAATGGAGGAAGACAGGTTTATCTGGGCAACCATATGCAGTATGCACTGGATAACTTCATGTCTGAATGAGGATGCTATATGTGCTTAATCTAGAAGTGAATTTGGAACTGCAAATAAGCTTAAGAAATGCAGGCACTGCACTCTAACCAGGATGGTTATAGTAAATGGATCAGTGATGGGATTCATTTTTTTTTATACTACTGATTGTGTGGGTGTGGCTTTGTGGGTATGTCGTGGCTTTTTGGGTGCCGCAGGGGAAGGATACTGCAAAATTCCCATTCCCTCCCCACCCTACTAACCTGCTTTCCAGCTCCGTTCTCCTGTTCAGGGCAACACAAGAAGATCAGCTAGGAGGGTGGAAGACAGCAGGGGCAGCCTATTTGCCGGTTCTCTGAAGTACTCAAAATTTCCGCTACCGGTTCTTGAGAACCTGTCAGAACTGGCTGAATACCACCTCTGAAATGGATACTTTGGGGGAGAAGAGTCTTGCTTGCTTCCTAAAGGAACATCTTCTGATACTATGTCCACCTAGCCTGGTTCACTACTGATGCTAGGCCTTGGGTGGGCTATGCCACATTCTTGAAACCAAGCTTCATTTTCTGGTTCTAGGCATTTTTCCAGTTCTGGAAATCAGCGCTTAAGCCAGGATTTCAAAATATGCTTTTTTTAATGGCTTTGAGTCCCTGCAGGTTTTTTTTTTAAGCCAGAGTTCAGAAATAGTTTGCCATTGCTGGCATCCCAGGGTCAAGAGAGAGTACTGAATGAAGGTCACCAGCTGGCTTTGTGCCTCAAGTGGAAATAGAACTCCCACTCTCCCAGTTTCTAGCCTAATGCCTTAACCACTACTTCAAACTGGCTGTCTCCAGAAAGGTCTTTCATAATATCTCTGGTATTTTGATTCTTGCTATATAATTCCCTCATCTTTAGAATTTATGCAATAGATTCTCTCAGCCCAAGGTCTTCATCTTCCATTCTCATCACACACACTTTCTAAAAGCAGGGGAAAGAAATCATATGCTAGATCCCGGAAAGTGTAAAATGAACTGAATGAAAGACCACAGCATCAAAAGGCTAAATCTTATTCGCTATACCTAACTGTTAGCCATGAAGACATTTGATGTTTGATGTTCAAATTGTCTCTGGCTGTGCACTGACAGATGGCACATTATTGTTCCTTAAATACCAAGATTCTAAGGTTTAGCACATTTGTTATGGTTCTTTTCTATCTCTGTTTCCAGGATCCGTTGCTGTCTTCACATATCCCCTCCCAGTCATATTCAGTCGCACTATAATATTCCAACCTATGAGGCACTACATAGTGAATGTTTGGTGACAAAATATCACATTAATTGAATTGGGGTTTTTCACAATGTCAGCTGTACAGATATTTTCAACTGAATGACGAGGAGAAAAGAATGTTGCTCCTATAAGTTCCAATCTCCTCCTCCTCCTCTTCTTCTTCCTCCTCCTCACCCCTTAGCTTGCCTTTAGGTCTTTAGCTTTGGAGTCTTTCTCTGTTCTTCTCTGCTTCTCAGCCTGTTGTTCATCTTATTCTGCTTCCTCAGCTCTTCTTGATGCCCCCATTCTTCTTTGTTTCACCACCACATTTTTTTCTTCAATGAGACCTTTTTTTTTAAAAAAAGGATGACATGCCAAACAAGAGAAGATCAGGACTCTTAAAAGGCAATGGGAGAATAAGGATGAAAGCATTATCTTTGCTATGCATCTTTTTGCTCATAATACAATTAGAGCAATGAGATTAATTGTTTGACATATTAGATAAAGAATATAAATGGTCCGGGATGCACATATTATGGTATTTATAGAGTATAAATTATAGAATTTATAAACTATTTATAGATACTTCAATGTTTTAGATCAACTTTCATAAAATTAATTGATGCTTTTGGAACTTTCAGTACATAAGATGATCTTGGTTTGAACAGATGACTTTGATGGCTATGTTTTCAAAACCAGATTTATCTGAACAATACTAAGGGTGTCCCGAGACAATAACATTCTGCCCTAAGGATGCTTACAGATATTTTTCAGATGTTTACACTGAATTTAAATATGAACAGTCTTGAATACTGATTACAACCTAGTTGTATAACAGTCCTACAGGAGCAGAGGTTTGGAAAATACTCAATTTAGTGTTTGGGGATGTAGGGAAATAGAAAATAAAAGACCCGAACTATTTAGTACATGGACTCCAGTGAAAGAGCTTTCTGAAATTTACATCATAATTTAAAATTACAATTCAGCTAAAGTATTTTAATATGTATTTGACATCTTTTTAAAGGGAGAAATTAGTGGCTACATCTACTTTTTTCAGATATTTTCAAAGTACAGTATTGGTTCCTATTATGTGGTCTTATGCCACAACAGCTACCTTTTGGGTGGAAGTTACTTTACTTAATGTTTTTGTTGTAGAGGACCCACTGATTGTGTATACTTTTGAATTATAGTCTGATCCTTTGGAAATTAATAGGAGGACAAGGCAATACAGATAGTCCTCAACTTACAATCACAATTGAACCCAGAATTTATGTTGCTAAGGGAAACATTTTTAAAGTGAATTTTGCCCCATTTTACAACTTTTCTTACCACAGTTGATAAGTGAATCATTGTAGCTATTAAGTTAATAAGATACAGTAATTGTTAAATGAATCTGGCTGCTCGTTGATTTTGCATGTCAGAAAGTTGTAAAAGGGATCACATGATCCCAGGCACTGCAACTGTTATAAATATGAACCAGTTGACAAATGTCCAAATTTTGATCATGTGACCATGGGGATGCTGCAATGGCCATAAGTTTGAAAAACTGTCATAAGTCACTTTTTTCAGTGGTTTTCTAACTTTGAATGATCATTAAACTGTTTTAAGTCAGGGACTATCTGTACATTTTTCTTGAATGCCCCATCAAGTAAATGTCTATGGAGATTCTCAATCATTCAGGTCACATTTGTCCCAAAGGTGCTTTTTCAAGAGGCAACTGGACTTTTTGATTTTTCTTTGAAGACACTTTACTTCTCATCCAAGAAGTTTCTTCAGATCTGAGCTGAGTCTTCAAAGAAATACCAGAAAGTCCAGTTGCCTATTGAAAAAGGTCCCATCAAGTAGCAGCAATGTTGATCTTAGTTATCTTCCAAACCGACACAATCTTTATCAGATGTTTAGACATTTAGAATAGAGTAGAATAACAGAGTTTGAAGGGGCCTTAGAGGTCTTCTAGTCCAACACCTTTCTGCTTAGGCAGGAAACCCTACACCATATCAGACAAATGGTTATTCAACATCTTCTTAAAAACTTCCAGTGTTGGAGCATTCGCAACTTCTGGAGGCAAGTTGTTCCACTAATTAATTGTTCTAACTGTCAGGAAATTTCTCCTCAGTTCTAAGTTGCTTCTCTCCTTGATTAGTTTCCACCTGTTGCTTTTTGTTCTACCCTCAGGTGCTTTGGAGAATAGCTTGACTTCCTCTTCTTTGTGGCAACCTCTCAGATATTGGAACACTGCTATCATGTCTCCCCTAGTCCTTCTTTTCATTAAACTAGACATACCCAGTTCCTGCAACTGTTCTTCACATGTTTCAGCCTCTAGTCCCCTAATCATCTTTGTTGCTCTTCTCTGCACTCTTTCTAGAGTCTCAACTTCAATTTTACATCGTGGCAACCAAAACTGAATGCAATGTTCCAAGTGTGGCCTTACCAAGGCTTTATAAAGTGGTATTAATACTTCACGTGATCTTGATTCTATCCCTCTGTTTATGCAGCCTAGAATTGTGTTGGCTTTTTTGGCAGCTGCTACATATTGCTGGCTCCTATTTAAGTGATTGTCCACTAGAACTCCAAGATCCCTCTCACAGTTACTACTATTGAGCAAGGTACCACATATACTGTACCTGTGCATTTTGTTTTTCTTGCCTAAATGTAGAACTTTGTTTTTTTCACAATTGAATTTCATTTTGTTAGATAGAGCCCAATGTTCAAGTTTGTCAAGATCCTTCTGTATCTTAAGCCTATCTTCTGGAGATAATTTAAAAGGTTATCTTCTTGGTTGTTATTCAGTGAATTTACCTCAAGAGGGGCTCTAGCAAAAAAAATTTCTCTAGGTGATTGAAAAATATCTTTAAGTATTTGTGGAGACCAATAACCTTCAGGTATACTGTTCTTGAGTTACAAAGATTCATTTTTAACAAACTGAACCAACTTATCTTTTGATTAAGGTGAAAATATGTTATGAATAATAAAATGGAATTCCCCAGAGGGTATATTAGTTTCCTTTTCTACATCCTCTGAATTTGGAAGTTAATTTACATAACTAATCAAGATGGCATAATACAGCTGATGCTGATCTGTTGTTGAAAAAACTAACACTAGGTGCTTAGAGAGAAAAATCACTTCTAGAGTCAATTAAACAATTGGGCAAATAAACCCATCTATTTTTCAATATTTTTAAAATGCACCATACACCATGACTAAATATTAACAGAAATTATATTAGGAGCTTGGGTTTGCTTTTTAAATTTAACATGTAATACACGAAGTCTTCTTTTAATCTTCGATTGTTAATAGTTGGGGCATGAAACATTCTTTGGGAGCATGAAATGTTTCAGTATTTTAAACTACACTAATGGTCCTAATGATTAAATATTAACCAAATATTTGGAGCTTTGTCTGCTTTTTAAATTTAACATATAATAAATGAAGCCTTTTAGTCTTCTCTTCTTAATTGTTGGAGCATGGAACTTATAATTTTTTTTCTATGCTGTGTCACACTAAACATCAAATATTTAATACTTCCTTTTATATCTGAAACATTGTTTAATTGGCTACCCTTTAAATGGTTAGATGCCATATTTATTTTTCACCGTAGGAAGAGCATCATTTATTTATATGCACATTTCAGATTGTTCACTTTTTAAATAATGGCCAATCTTATGCCAATTTTTCAGGCATGAACATAGTTTATTTATTTATTTTTAATTGCTTGTAAAATAATAACAGAAAAATAAAAAAGAACAAAACACAAAAATATGAACTAAAAATACATAACAAATGCTTTAAAAGTTACATATGCAGTGGAAAAACAAAAATTAAATTAAAAAGATAGACTATATGTTGTTACATCAGTAAACAGTTACAATTCTGATGCAAACATTATGCAAGTAGATATTATTGCACATAAGCTGAGATTTTTCTACATGTGATGGTAATGATATTATGTTTGAAGGTGATGCCACATATACAAAATTCTCTCAAGCAGTTCTGTCAGACAAGGAAACTTCATTCTCCACAAATCACAAAAGGTCTTTGATTGTCCATTTGGAACGCCTTTATAACCTATCATTGTCAACATCCAGCTTGTCCAGGATCATTACTGTTTATTGAATACATAATTTGGTAATGGCGAGGTAAAACTAACTGAATTTCTCAGGCACCAGTTCACAATATTAAACAATGAAGTTCCCAGCCCAACCCATAGGCTTTCATGGAGACCATGTAAACAAGTTCCCTTTGTCATGGGGAACATCTCCCTTCTTCTTTACACCTGTTGATACGTCCTTGAAAAGTTTCCAGACTCTCACAAGCTTCAGTGGAACTTTACTCTAATGACAAGTTGAAACGAAGAGGCACTTAGCTACCAATGTTTTACTCTTGAGAATAACATTATGCAGCCTGACATCAGGAGCATTTCTTTTCTAACACTCATTTTTTACCTAATATCTTGTGTGAAGTTCCTATTATATCTCAAGGTTATATGACTTGAGTCTTTTGAGACAGAAACAAGGCACATAACATGAGTCCTCTAACTTCATTATAACTATACAACAAAAATCTAATTGTAGTATGAATTGTTAGGTAGGTTGAGTGGAGCCAGATCTGAAACCAACTCACTAATACGTATATATGAAAACTGCCCTGCCATCTAGTGGCTGAAGAATACTTCTTTGTATGGATTGTCAAGGAAGAATTCCTAACGACTTTAGACTCCGCAAAAAAGTAAATAATAATTGAATGAAAAACAAAACCTCCCTGTTGTGAAGGGTTATCATCTATGATGGCTTGTTCATGATATAAGCATGAGAAAAAGCACTGAAATATAAAGGAAGAAAACCAAAGCTACCTGTTGATCCTGGAGAGAAAGGAGACAAGTCAAAGAAACCAGACCCTTATCTCTTCTTTATGTGAAGGAAGCCAGCGTATGGGCGCAATAAATACCACTATTTATGGAATGTACTATACGCTTCTGTAATTGGGCCAAGTTAAAATCCTATTAGTACATACAAAAGAATGTAGAGTTGCTGAGACAACCATAGTAAGGTCTTACAATGTTATCAGATGTTATATCTCAACTATGAAGGTTGTAGTATGATTTACATTATTCCTATGTAATATTTTGGGGAGGGTGGGAACCTCGTGATCACTGTAATTGTGCATGTCAGTAAAAGATATTTTGTTGCGTCTATCTCCAAATGCCTTGGTTCCTTATCAAAGTAGGTATTTTCCTCCACAGCATTAAAAAAAAAAGTCCATTGGTGAACTATTCAAAGGTCTTAATTAGATTTAAGGCAAATTTTTGGATCAGATTAATAGTGTTCTTAAAACTGGCATGATTCTCATTATTTCTTATAGAAGTTCTACTTTCTCCCAGGAAGGATCAAAGTATAGGATGTACTGAGCATTTCTTTAGTGATTTTCTTGATATTTTGCATTTGAGACAAAAAGAGGTTTTTTCAATGCTCTTTCTTTCTTATTAAGCTTAAAAATTAACTGCAAAGATGTTGATTGCTCAAAAATTAAAATAGTTGAGACTCAGTCTCATAGCAAGCCCATAACTGTAGCATTACAAGAAAAAAATCGCTATCTTGCTTAAGTCAATCTTGGACATCATTTAGCATTTCCACCCCACCCCCCAAAAGGGGGGAGGTTAAATAAAAATTACCTTCCCCCAAGGGTGAAAATATTTTCTCTGGACTTGGGATGATCTCTTCCATCACACATGGGTTGGAGGATTGGGAGACTGAATTGAAGTCATGGATGCACCTTGGATGTTATAAACTCAAAGCCTACCTTAATGCACCTATATCATGTCCACTTCATAATGTTATCCACAATGGAACCCCAGTCAGTAGCTGCTGCTCAAGGATGAATCTCTCCTAAAACCTCCTATCAACCCTGAAGCTGACCTGACCGAGGCCATTTTGAGACTTCAGTGTTGTCACATTGGAGCTGAGGGATAGGGAGGGGGGGAATAGAGATAGCTGAGGTTTGTAGACAAAACAAAATAGATTTTCCTGGGAACTAAGGACATTCCCACAGGTGGTCGAAGAGAGGAGGAGTGAAGTTACCAGGCAACCGGATGACACCTTGATTGGTCCATGTGACTGAGTGTTTGTGGAAGGGGGAAAACTTTTACTTTTAATTAGGTGAAAATGTGGGAACATTCAATGTTGGTTTTCACCAGCCTGTACCAATATAATATATTCAATAAAACTGTTCTTTGATGAATTTACCTGTCTCAGAGTTTTGTTTGCTACGGGTGTATTATTTGAACCCTGACACCTCCCTTATTAAACCCAGGGATTCCTCTAAGAAGCTGTACTAAGCATAATAGAATTGCAACCTAAAATGACATCAGTTTTGCACCCACAGACTGTCTCTGTTGGTTTAGTGGATTATATATGAAAATAAATAAGATACTTAAATAAACTGTTTCAAACTATTCCAGTGTGAGACCATTAGCAAAGGATAGAAGCCTGAGATATATTTCCCCTCACTTTTCTTGCCCATTAAATATTAATATACTATCTGTGAGCACTAAGTAGTTATCTGTAAAACATTTGTAATTTTAATGTCAAATGTAACAAAGCTTTTTGTGTTCCTTTTAATGAACATAATAAATCTTTGAAAATAATCCAATACTTATATCTTTCAATTACAGAAGAGATATCCAGAGCTACAAATACTTAATCAGAGTCTCTGCAGATACAACAGTTGTTCTGAATTGGCCTAGAACAAGTTATTATATTACTAATCTGTCAGAAACTTACTCCCCATAGGGATATTAAAAGAAGTTCTACATATAGACCCAACTGTTTGAGTTTATTAGTCAAACAGATTTAAGCATATTGTCAATAAAAAAGTAATCTAATATATAGCTACAATATTTTCAAACATGGCAACTTTAAGGTGTAAACTTTCTTGCTTCAGATTGATTTTGTATCAAATAACTAAGAAGATAAATGAAAATAGTGTTGATTTGGTCAAAATACTTACACATACCTCAGGCATACCTAATTGTGGAAATACTAATAAATTATTGCAATTGTTTCATTCAGCTAAGAAGTTTACCACATTTTTCACCTTATTCCCATGCTATATTAAATTCAACCATATTCTATTTCAAATTCGTGAAGGGAATGAAGTTCCTGCTTAACACTCATAAAAGTTTATATAATTCTGGCATGGGTTATCTTACAGTACTTACAGTAAATGTTTGGCAGATCTTTAACATTTTCTTTCCAAGTTTATTTTTGAACTTTTTGATTTTTATTTTTCTTGAAGCATAAGCAATAAAACAAAAACATAAATGAATGACTTAAAAGCTTTCCAAACAATCAATAAATTTACAGAATGTCTATATATAAGGAAAAGTTCTTCAATTCTTTCTGCATTTACTTTATTAAAAATGGGTCCTTTAATAAAGGTTTAACTACCATGTTGAAAAAATTGAGATGACTATATTTATTGGGGTATAATCACATACAACAATATCAATTAATTTAACTGTCAAGATATTTGAAAAAAATGGAGAATAGCTTTGATGTGAATCTGAAAGAAAAAGTGATGGAAAAAATTAAGAGTGATCCTAAATTCATCAAATTAAACTCCAATATATAAACTGACCATATTTTTCAGTATAAGAAATAGATTTAAAGGAAGGAATTCTAATAACAAATCTAAAACTGGTTTGTTATTAGAGCTAACATTTATTGTAATGACTAGCTGTAATCAAGGAATCTACAGGTAAAGTAAAATGTCCAACACATTTATATAATCTGTAATAACTTTAATAGGCTCATAATAATTGATAAATGCAATAATTTTATTATGACTATTAGTTACCAGTATTTAAAAAATATCCTGCTGGGTTATTTATTTCTTATTCTACCAAAGGTTTTGAGCATCAAATTTAATCAGATTCTCTATATCTATGTAGCACATTTTGAACATCTGCTAATATATGTTTCACCAACCCAACCCCCGAATGAAGTATCTTTCTTTTGTAGAAGACTAGGACTTTCAAAAAGGAAATGGGGAGCTGAAAGAATGACAGTAAATAATTGGATGGATGGATGGATGGATGGATGGATGGATGGTGGGTGGGTGGGTGGATGGATGTTTGGATGAATGGGTGAAAAAGCGAGTGAGTGACTGAGTGAATGAGTGAATGAATGCATGAATCTATGGTAAAATACTAATGTATTGTACTGGGATCCAAGATAGTATTCACACTACTGATCAGGAAGCAGAAATCTTTTAAATGTTTGGTCTGCTTTTTTTTCTGATTTGTTAATATTTTGTTTCTGTGCATTTCCCCATCAATTTTTGTTTAAAAAAATGCTTTTAAGATTATATCCTTTCTTGCAGACATGTGGACTGAAAATCAAGAGTGCAAAGATCTGAAACAAATGAAATAAATAAATTTTGAATGCATCTATTTTGCCAAGTATAAAATAAGTAATTTTGCTGGTCCTTTAAAAAATAATTAAGGAATCTATGGCAGAACATTTAAATATGGCAAATTATATTAAAAACATTTTAGATATTAGTCTCCCTCTGGTTCACAGTCAAACTACCTAATATCTTTAGCAGAACTTTTTAAAAATGGATTTATGCTGGCCATTCCTATCCTGATAGAAGAAGAACCATATGAAACCCCCAAATTCAGGCCCTTACTGTTAAATTTTAATCTGTCTATATACACATCCATCCATCCCACGAGTGTCAAACTCAATTGCATCATGGATCATGACGTATCATGATGTTTTTTGCCTTTGTGGAACCAGGTTGGGCATGGCCTTCACGTGACATATCCAGCCCATGTGCTGGCAGTTTGAATTGATCCATCCAATTCATCCACAAACAGAGATGCAGACTCTTGTGACTTTGAAAGAGCTGTGATGGCATAGTGGTCAGAATGCATTGCCAGGAGTTCAGCCCTGATCGGCTCAAGGTTGACTTAGCCTTCCATCCTTTTGAAGTCAGTAAAATGAGGAACAAGATTGTTGGCGGCAATAGGCTGACTCTAAACTGCTTAGAGAGTGCTATAAAGCATACAAATATAAAGTGCTATTTTGACTATCTGGCTGAAATGTAATGTGGATAGACTGTAGCCTATGTGGGAACACTTCATTAGAAACAGACAACCTGTTCCCAAGGTGGAACATAAACACCAACAGAAAGTGTCCTGGTGAAAACAAGGGAGGATGTCAACTTTTATTGCCACTGTTAACGTTCCTTGAATGCTGCAAGTTCCTGTGTCAATGAGATCACTCTGGCATTAGTCCGGCGCTGTTCACCTTTCATAAGCCTCATTTCTCTGCGCATTGCCCGTAGTTCTCGCATGATGCCATCTTCTGTCAAGAAGAAATATAAAGCATAATAAATTCAGCTAATTTAGTTGGCTGAGAAGTGGTACTAAAAACAGCCCAGTAGAACATAGCAGCGTTTCATGTCATATCTCTATTTCATGCCCTACTTATAGATGCACCAAATAAAGCATGGAGGCTGACGGTTGAGGATATAGTACAAAAACTAGTTCTCATTTAACATGTTGTGTGCTTTCTGCCAGTTTGTGGTTTATATGAAAACTGTAGGGAAAAATTGCCGAATGCAATGTATCTGTCTCATGGGGCTCACTGTGAATGGCTTTGTGAAGCATTTGCTCTATATTTATTGGATTGGAAAAGAGGGTATAAAAGATGATTCCCCTTGAGATTTTCTTCTCCAGTACCATTGCCATAAAAATACAACTTTGTACAGGTGCTTTGTAGTACAATTTTGCTAACTAGAAGGTTAGTAGAAGAAGCCATGGTTTCACAGTGGTTAAAGTGCTGTATTGAAGGCAAACATTACCCACAGCCTAGAGTTCGATCCTGATGGGGCCCACGGTTGACTCATCCATCCATCCTTCTAAGGTCAATAAAACGAGGACACAAATTATTGAGGGCAAAATATGCAAATAATGCTTACACTCAGGGGTGGGCTGCTGGAGGTTCGCAGGGATTCAGGAGAACCTCTAGCTAAGCTTCTGTGCAGTTCAGAGAACATCCCCATGTGGCCCATTTTGGATGGTAAGTGCAGGATATGCACAGAGGCCTGGGGAGGGCAAAAATCAGGAATACTGGAAGTTCAGGAAGGCCAGAAATGGGCCCATGCTCCGGAAGTCCTCTAGAAGCCAGAAATGGGCCCATTTCTGGCCTCTAGAGGACTTCCGGAGCATGGGGAGGCTGTTTTCACCCTCCTGGAGTCCAGGAAGGGCAAAACTGACCCCCCCATGGTGCAGGAGGCCAACTAGGCCACACCCACTATGGCCACACCCACCCATCAACTAGGCAGAGAACCCCTTGCTAAAATTTTTGAAGCCCACCCCTGCTTACACTGTAAAATTGCCCAGAGAGTGCTATAAAGCACTATGGGGCAGTATATAACTGTAAGTTCTATTTCTATTGCTAAATATGGAATGTCATCCTGAATTCATAGTTCTCCAATATACTGTAGCTTTGGAAATAGATGGATGTAGTTAAACATCTCCTCCAGTGATCTCCTATAAACTGGGCTAGGTTGTTTCTCCAATAGAATTAGCAACAGGGGAATAGACCATGTGTTCTTGAGGAGGGTAAAGTGGCTTTAAATTAATCTGTTTCCATTGATTTCCTTGTGTTGATATAATAGGGAATGAAAAGCCTTCCTTCCTACTCATCTCTTCCATGTGTGTTGTGAATAGATAATTATACATGTGTAATGAATATATGGAAATCCCTCTGCTTCTGCTTATTTTTGAGGATTCCCAAAGGAGTTTGCAGGGCTCAGTGTGCCCTTTGCAGCCCTAATAACTCATTCACCCATTTTCTACATTTTGTTTTAGCAATTTGTGATATCTCTTTGTTGCAAAACCTCAGCAAAGCAGCAGTAGACATGGAGGACAATTTGTGTTCTATCCAATTCAATCATCTAATACTTACGTTGTTCAGTGATCCTCCCAAGGAGGCCAGCAATGTACTGACAAGTTGCAAGTGTCGAATCTTGAGTGGGTGCTGAAATGTGTATTGCTGGTTCTCCTCTTGCAGAATATTGGACCCGCTCTCCATTTGGATTTTCACCGATGGGTCCTTGGGGCAGCAAAGAAGATTCCATGGCTGGGTGATCAGTCTCTGGTCTCTGGCTTCGAGAAGAGTGAATAGTCTGACTTACTTCTGATACTGTTGTGCTTTCGTTACAGATGCTATGGGGCTGTCCAACCAGCTTTCTAGTGCTACCACTTTCTTCCATTTGTTGAATTGAGAACCCTCAACCATGCATTGCCACTTTAAGTAAGTAAAAATGTTAAGTGCAATAGATATCTTATTGTGTTGGATTTCACAGCATTGGATTATAATGTATATCAATTGTATTGATTATATTAATAAGAAATATACAAATTTTGATGCTAGGAATGATGGCTTCATTGCTGGCATCTTCTGCTTGCAGTTCAGTGTTGAGTTACATTTATGAGACACGTGAGGCAATTTATTATTTATAATGGAGGAATGTTGAGCAAGTCCTTCATTTACTATCATTACCATTTTGTATTAATTTCTTATATTTCTGTAGAGCAGCTTGCTAGCCATGAAAATCTGTATTAGTTTTTGTTAGGCTTGATTCATATCATATTTAGCCTCCAATGTATATGTTGCTTATAAAACACAACTTTTTATATAACTTTTTCTTAATTATTTTTAGTTGCCCCTTATCTTTAATTTCTTTTTGGTCTGTAGTCATTCTGGTAATTAATACATTTGTTTGAGCAGCATAACAGTTATTTTACTCATCTTAAAGAGCTTAAGAAAATTAAGAATGATCTGAGCTTAGTGTTTTCCTGCTTACACCTTAACAGAAAAATTCTTCACAGTTTAAAAAAACACCACCCAAATTAAATGTACATAGTTATACAGTCTGACTTATTGTATATTTGGGAAAGGGTTACCCTATCTGAATACAGATATGAGGGTGACTATTAGAAGGTAGCAAAGAGATAGTTTTCTGTAGCTTTTTACTCCTATCTAATGATTGAGTTACTGCAGTCTCAATATGGTAGACTTTATAACATGCTACTCAGCTCAAAAATATTACCTCAGATGTGATATTCACATGTTGCAATGACTGACAGATTTCTTCTTTCTTTCAACTTCAGCAACGCAGCACCATGGTTATTTAGAGGAAGAGACATACTGATGTATCAGAGCAGTATATCAGAATTGGATGCTTTGTGACATCAGCAGTATCTCCACCAATGAATTCCTCAGTTTCTCCCATTTGATTTCCATATTTGGAACTTTTTTTTAAAATCACTTTTCATGCAGAAAGGTTGTTTATCCATAATTGCTCCAAAGACTCACTTGATGGATTATACCGTTTACTGAAAAGAATATGATTATATAAACTACAAGAAATGCAGAATTAACTTAAAGGCAGAATAGAAATGAAACAGATCTAAAGGGTAATTTTAAGAGATATGATATCAACACAATAGACCTTTTAAAATATATTTTTTTATTTCTAGTAAAAGATGAAATAGAAATTCTTGTAAAGAGTCTTGGATAAAGAGTCTTATACATTTATAACAGATTTTTTTTAAAAAAATTACTTCCATATTATGTCTCCAATCACTTTAATTTGCATAATCCTCATATTTCACAACAAATTTTAAAAAACCAAATAATTGTAAGATCTGGATGTCTATGAAACATATTTACTTTTGTTAATCTCAGTCTGAGAAGATAAACAAATACTAAGGAAGCAATTGCTTTTGGAAAATTGGTAAGGAGATACCTGGATGTGACAGCGAAAAATGCTTTTCAAAAGGCTCCTTGTGAAAAGAAAGTATTAGATATCTATGATAGGTTTGTAACACTTTACCCTACAGAGATTAGGCACATTGATAGCAGTGAGCTATGCAAAATAGCACAGCTTGCCTGAATGCCACTACTTTAGCACAGGAAAAGCTAAGTTAAAAGATCAGCCTGATCCTTATTCCATGATGACATTTTTGCAATATTTTAACACTTAGTAACATCAAAATGATGCCCCATCAAGTTAATACAGTTGATTGAGTCAGAAGTTGTCTAATTTATCAGACAAAAGTAAGACCTAGTGCTATATCCACAAGTAGATGTATGACTGAATATGTACTACCAACTTAGACCTGGTATAGAAATGTTACTTTACATGACGTTTCATCTGACTATAATTAAATCATCACATTCTATCAAACCAGAATTTTGCAAATGTAAGTCAATATTAAATCAAAGAATATGTGCTATTAGTATAGAGATTCGTCCTGCCTGGAGCAAATTTACAAGGCCTTTAAATTAAATTAATCTTATTGAAACCAAATATAGTGGAAATCTATGCAGCATTTTTGTTATTCATCTTCAAATTCAGGTTCACAATTCTTTGTAGATTACTTCTGTTGTAGAATATTAAGTGGAATTATCAAGTTTTTTGACTCAGATTAATGAGCATAATGTGGAACGTAGCCTGAGAAAAAGATTATCATTACCATTCATTAGATCTCACTGTTACAACTTCGAGTTGGATTTGATTATATCTCAATATTAGAAGGTCTATTAAAATATAATAAGCAAGATGACAGAAATATGTTCAGCAAAAGCTAACGGAGGCCAACACAGAAATGAGTATATGGCTTAAAATTAAATTTAATGGCCATGTAAAAGAAACAGAAGAATGCTCACTTATTCAGCTTGTAGTTTATATTATCAAAATTCATTTTGTATTACAATCATATGCCCATTTATGAAAATATGGTATAAATAGATTGTAACATCAACTTGTGAACAATGTAAATAGAAGGCTGTAAAATTACAAAACAGAAAAAAATATTTTAAAAAGTAATATAGTTGTTTGAAAATAAGGGTCACAGTTTTCAATGGTGTTTATTTCTAAGTAGGTATAAGGATTATACAGAAAAGAGAGTCAACTGTTTGCAAAAAGTAAAATTGGTGAACATAACATAAATTCATTTTAAAATGAATTCTTTATATGCCAATATACTTCCCAGTGTATAACAATCCAATTTTCTTTCTTTAGTAATTACAAGTAAGAATGAATTATTGTCCAACTCAAATTTCCCCAGTTTTGGGCTCTTCTATTTGGTTACAATAGGAATTGACTGACCTTCTTATCCCCCAAGCCTGACATCATGGGCTAAGGAAATGTGTCTGATCCAAAGTCATTCAGGTGTCCTTCATGACTAAGGCAGAACTAGGACTCACAATCTTCTTGTTTCCAGCCTGGTGCCTTAATTAAGTCACTTAAAATCATTACATTAAAATCAAATCATCATTGGAGTGTTAATCTTAATATATTTGGACGGCACTGGATTGAAGAAGAGGTGTCTAACCTATTTTTCAGTGTATTATTCAGAAATATAAATGGTCTTACTGTGATAGTTGAGTAAAAACATTTGAACTGAGCTTTATATAGGGCATATACAGTATGTTACTCTTCAGCAAGCAACAGTTAACGTCAACCCATTCAGAATAAATTATTGTCAATTATTGTCAATTAATATCTTTAGTTTTGCTACAAGTTTTAACAGTAAAAAGCTACCATTTATTTCCAGTTTCTTAAAGTTATAGGAAAGAGATGAACATCTAGTATGAAGAGAGATGAAGGAAGTGAGAATTTTTAGCCTTCAGAAAAACAGCTGAGTGGGGACAAGATGGTATTCTTCAAATATCTGGAAAGATATCACAAAAAAGGTCAACACTTACTCTTTCTTCTCCCAAAGTAAATACAGAATAATGGATTTTGGTTACAAAGAGAAAATGTTAGAAAAAAAGCTTTATAACAATGAAATTAGTGTGACAGTAATGCACTCCTCTTCGTTAGATGTGTTGAAGTGGCAGTTAGATAGCCATCTGTCTTAGATATTTTAATTTGTTTTCTTTGCTGAGCTGGGGGTTAGAGTTGATAACTGAAATAGCTCCTTTCAACTCAAATGATTTTATGATGTAGTAACTATCTCTGAATGGCAACTTTTTAAGATAAAGATATTGGGACTGAAGAAATGGACAGTCCTTATTTTCCAGAAATTTATAAATTATAAAAGTGATGTAAGAAAGTGGCAGAGAGTAGACTCATTGCATATAGGAGTTTAATGCAATGAAGATTTTAATTACCGGTATATCTATAGTTTGTTCTTTATCAAAGTTCTTTATCAAAGTTTTTTTTTATCAAAGTTCTTTATCAAAGTTCTTTATCACATCTGTGTATAGATTCATGATTATTGGTGACTAAATGGTTTTCTGAAACATTCATTTCAACCTGAAAACAAAACAGTTTTTATTTCTTTATTTTTTCTGTATTTTTGATTATATGACCTCCTTTTGAGCATTCCTAACAATATATCTTTATTTGGTACTATCCTATTATAAGGAATAAGCTTTTACAACTCTATAGAGTGCTTGTGAGAGTGAGAAGCTTGGCATTCAGACAAATCAGCCAACAACTGGCACATAGAAATAAACAGCATCTATAAATCATTCAAAAGACAAAAAGGAAACAAAAAGTTCAAAACATTTCCTCATTAGCAACCAACATTCAGATGAGCAGATGTTGACATCAAGAGTAACACTAGACTAACAATCAAGATGTAAACAATACCCCAATCAAGGAACTATCAACAGAGTCAAACAATCTAACAGTAAACCACAGTCTAATCAAGGAACCAATAAGACTACTGCCATCAACATTCCTTGGATATAAAATGAGAGCAAATACTTCTGGCACTGATGATGCTACTTAGTGTGTAATGAAATGTGTGCAAGAAAACAACCAAGCTGAGAGAGCTCAAGAGGTTCCCACTATGGTAATAAATCTCCCATAATACAATGTATAGATAACAATATGAGCCTAGCGCTTTTGCTAGTTATAAGGGAAACTTTGGTGTTGATGTTGGCTATAAGGGAATCTTTTGGTGTTGATTTCCCCTTGCTAGATAATGTGAAAAGAGCTGAACTTCTATAGAGAAATCCATGCAGCATTAGTTTCATTTTTGGCATAAGCAGTCATTAGCTTAAGAGTTGACACCAGAGTGTACTGTAACATCTTCCATAGTAAAAATAAAATAAAAAAACAGCAAAAAATAATGCAAAGAAATAACATCACAGAATTTTCTGAGATTGCAATCCTGAGTTACAAATTTTCCCCTCCATTTACCTCTAGGTAAAATATACCTGTCATCTGAAATGTTAACAGGCAAAAAAGAAAAGGAAGAACAAAATGGTAAGCAGCAGGCATGGGGCTGTAAATACTGTAATAGAATTTTGAATAGTTATTGGGAATATCTAATGAGCCATATCAGGAGAAAGGAATTTATTAGTACTGCAGTGTTGAATAAGCACAGCATGAAGAAGATAGCAAAAAATCCTTAAAACTGCAAAGTTGTCATAATTAATAAAGAATGATAAATGGTGTTAACTGGAGAGCTTTGAATGGATGGCTTCACTCCCATTAATTTAATGCAGTCTAAACTTTATAGAGAGACAGTTTAGTACAGTAGTTCACCAAACCAAAAACTGGCAGACCTTGTTCTTGTCCTTTCCATGGGCACAAACTAGCTGGGTGACTATGGGCCAGTCATTCTCTCCCAGCCCTAGGAAGGAGGCAATGGCAAACCACTTCTGAAAAACCTTGCCAAATAAACTTCAGGGACTTGTCCAGACAGTCTCTAAGAATCGGACAGAATTGAATGTCAGCAGAAAAAAAAAACTTTGTAAACAGGGAGTTTCATTCCTAATCATGAATAGTTAATGAAGTTAATGCTTTTGAAACATTTTGATCAGCAAATGAGATGTAACTTTATCAATAACTTGCCTTTTGTATTTTAATAAGTCTCAGCTTTTAAAATGTGGGGGAGCATGCTCTGACCCATGGATTGCAAGCTATTTTCCAGATCCATTTTTGCATCACTCTGGCCCACCAGTTTGTTACCAAAGCTGGCAGCAAATAGCACCATATTTTCCACTTTTTCTTTTAAATAAGTGTTAAATATCACACATTTTATTTTGCTTAAACAAGACACACATACACCAATGTCATAGTAGTCACAATGGTTTCAGGTTCACCAGGTGGCTTACCAAAAATGAATATGAATATATGAAAAAGCTGTTATAAATCTGATGAAGTGGACTGTAATCCATGAAAAATGTACAGTTAAACTATTAATCTTTTACATGCCAGAAGCGCTGCATTCCATTGTAGCAATCTCAAGTACTTGCAGTTTTTTAATTTCTAAAAATTTAGAAACTTTTCTCATTCTTGAACTCTCTTTAGCCCTATTACTTACAAACACCCCAATAGTCTTTCCTCTTGCATTTTATGCTCCCCCTTTAGTTATTTCATAGTCCATGATTTTAGAGAAACAGATATTACATATTTTCTAGGACAGAGCATCCAAGCAAAATAATGCTTTTATTGTTGCCGATGATTAAATCATTTTAGGAAGGTAATTATTACATAAAAAGGATTAATAAGTGCAGCATTATCTTTTTTAGTCAACTGCTATATTTTCTTGAGAGCCAGCCTAGTGTAGCAGTTAAGGCATTGAGCTAGAAACCAGGACATTCCTGTAGAAGAGTTGTATTCCTACCTTAGATACAAAACCAGATCAGTGACCATTGCTCAGTCACTTTAACTCACATTAGAGAAAAGGCAAGGGCAAACCACTTCTGAAATCTTGCCAGAAGAATTGCAGTTACCAGAAGTCAACTCTGACTTGAAGGTATCAAAAATAAAAAATATGCAGATTATATCATCATCATTATCCATTACAACTAGCAGCCATAAACCTTTGTTGTTGTTAATTGTGAAGTCATGTCCAACCCATTGTGACCCCATGGACAATGTTTCTCCAGGCCTTCCTGTTCTCTACCACCCTCTGGAGTCCATTTAAGCTCGCACCTACTGCTTTGGTGACTCCATTCAGCCACCTCATTCTCTGTAGTCCCCTTCTTCTTTTGCCCTCAATCTTTCCCAGAATTAGGCTCTTCTCCAGTGAGTCCTTCCTTCTCATTAGGTGGCCAAAGTATATGAGTTTCATCTTCAGGATCTGGCCTTCTAAAGAGCAGTCAGGGTTGATCCCCTTTAGGACTGACTGGTTTGATCGCCTTTCAGTCCAAGGGACTCACAGGAGTCTTCTCCAGCACCATAGTTCAAAGGCCTCAATTCTTTGGCGCTCAGCCTTTCTTACGGTCCAACATTCACAGTCATACATTGCAACTGGGAAAACCATAGCCTTGACTATACACACTTTTTTGGCAGGTTGATGTCTCTGCTTTTTAGTATGCTGTCTAGATTTGCCATAGCTTTCCTCCCCAGGAGCAAGTGTCTTTTAATTTCTTGGCTGCAGTCCCCATCTGAGGTGATCTTAGAGCCCAGGAAAATAAAATCGGTTACTACCTCCATTTCTTCCCCATCTATTTGCCAGGAATTGAGAGGGCTGGATGCATGATCTTAGTTTTCTTAATGTTGAGTTTCAAGCCAACTTTTGCACTGTCCTTCTTCATCCGCATCAAGAGGCTCTTTAGTTCCTCTTCACTTTCTGTCATTAGAGTAGTATCTGCATATCTGAGGTTCTTGATATTTCTCCCGGCAATCTTAATTCCAATTTTTGATTCATCTAGCCCTGCCTTTCTCATGATGTGCTCTATATATAAGTTAAATAGGCAGGTTGACAGTATATAGCCTTGCCGGACTCCTTTCCCAATTTTGAACCAATCAGTGGTTCCGTGTCCAGTTCTCACTGTTGCTTCTTGACCCGCATATAGGTTTCTCAAGAGACAAATAAGATGGTCTGATACTCCCATCTCTTTAAGAACTTGCCACAATTAGTTGTGATCTACACGATCAAAAGCTTTAGCATAGTAAATAAACAGCCATAAACCTAATTGCTAGCTTTAATTGAACCTGAATAGACAAACTATTCTTTTCTTGTTTGTCCTTTCCCCTTCTGCTCCACTCTCATTTCTTCTGTATCTATTTTGGAATTGTGGCCAAGTTGGGGAAAGGTGCATCCTTTTATTCTTTGTAGTATATTGCATAGTGATGACAACCGTCATAGCACATGTTTTATTATTAATAACCATAGTTCTAATGAAATATTATTTGCAACAATGGTAAAAACTCTTTTCATTGGCTCTGCATAGACTGAATTAAATAAACTGCTGTTAGTAGCAGCAGAACTGAGGACTTTTTAATAGTGTTTAAATTGGATTCAGCATCCATATTTCTGTCCTTTTAGTACGGAATTAAAAAAGGGAAAAGCATAGGCACAGCTGAAGTTATTTTTAGAATGTTATAGAGCTCATTTTAAGGGATAATATGCTAAAGCACCACAGAGTGTCACATACTGAATAATAATTACAAACAACCTCATGAAACTTTAACACAGAAACTGCTGCATTGTTTAGGATATTAATATGGTTTCTGGAAAGAGTAATTACTAGTTATCTACTGCCAAAGACATTGTTGGCTGTCTAACTCCAGGGGTACTGTCTGAGTAAGAATCAAGGCCCTGAATATTTGCAACAGAGTCACAATCAATACCTCTGTTTTGCTGCATAATGAACTTAATCCAATCTTTCCAAAAACAGAAAAGGAAAAAAAAAACACGCTAAGGAAGTACTAAAACCTTAGCTTTCATATTATTTCTTATACTTGAATGAGAAAAAGAACCTGGAAGGATGGATAGATGGCGCAACAATATCTAGTCTGATTCTCATATTGCCAGAATCATTCTTTCTCAGCCTGCATAGCAGGCATTACTGGGTCTGCTTTTTTATATAAAGTGTGTTGCCAGTTATGTGTGAAAACTGTGAACAGTAATTCAGAATGTTCTCTAACTGTTATCTTAGTGCAAGTTGTTTTTAAGCAAAGAAACCACCAACTCCTGGGCTAGATCACGTGGCCAAAGTTTCTGTGTTGTAGACTTCCTGCCAATCAGTGGAGCAGAAAGCACTGGGAGGAGAGACTCTCCCTGCCCAAGTTGCTTCTCAGTTCATAGATTTGGACAACTTTTATATATTATTCATTCATTCAGAAAATATATACATGGCCGTCCAACTCACTCATAGTAACTCTGTACAGGTTCCAGAAATAAAACCCCAGTGCAAAATATGATCAATTCTCAGCTCTTGTTAACAGCAATCAGACAAACTACTTAATGTGCTCCATATCATCCTGGGGTTCTCAGGCCTCTGACAAAATCATGACTTCAGGGCCTTTAGAAAGGGTATTAAGGTGGCGGCCAGCCTGATATCTGTGGGGATGATGTTCCACAGGGAGGGAGCTACCAAGGAGAACGTCCTTTTTCTTGGCTCATTAGATGGACCTCCTTAATTTGCGGGAGGGGGAGGGAGGAACCGATAACATACCTTGCCTCCCTGCTCTGATGGGTCAAGTAGATGTAGCTGTAAAAAGGATGGTCCTTCAAATAACCTAGCCCTAAACTCTTTGGCAGGGAAAGAAGGCATGGTTGTAAAATTATGCCAATCAGATGAAAATTTCATTCCTCATTGAATCTTCCACATTAATCGGCAGAAACACCTGAGCAGTAAGAAGCAGGTAGCATTGTTTCAAAGATAGTTCAATGCCCTTCTGATTTTCTTGGCAGTAGTCTCCTGCTGATCAGTTGAACTGTGAGAAAGTTTACAGTAATACATGGTATCTCATGGCAGAAGAAGTTTTACATTTTGCATTCAATGAGTGGATATCAATAGAGATGGCGGTAGATCAGATTGTGTGATCACAGAGTATGGTATATGTACAGATTGGAAGGATAGGTGTGGCTGAGAGAATGAAAGAAAGGGAAATATATGGTAGAGGGAAAGATCAAGAGAACAAGATGAGAGTGGGAGAGGAAGCTTCTACTTATTTTCTTCCCATCCTATTCTAGTATGGGTAGTCCTCCTTTAACTACCAGGATTGGGATTGGAAACCCCATTGTTAAGTGACATGGCTGTTAAGTGAGACATAATTGCGGTGGACCTTCTGCCACAGTTATCACAGTGGGACATTATGTGACTGTGACTTATAATTTTACTACCAGTTCCTCCACTGCTTATCAGAAACTGAATGTGGAATGCACAAACAATGATCAGGTGACCACAGAACACTGGGATGGTTGTGAACACCTGTCATTTGTGAAACACCTGAATCTTATGGCCATGGGTAAACTGTAAAGGTCATAAGTGCCAGCACCAGTTGTAAAGTTCCTTTTTCAGCATCGTCATAACTTCAAACAGTTGCTAAACAGCTAAACAAACAATCCAATTTTTTTAGCATAGCAATAAGCAACACAATGCCCATGAATATTTCCACTGGCACACCTTGCAATCTTTGCTGCCACCTGATATTACTTTTAAAGGTTATTTTTAATTTACAATTAAAACATTGCAATGTTTTATCTGCAAGTATATCCCAGTGCTGATATCTGCATAGTTTACAGACCAGAGGTGGTATTCAGCAGGTTCTGACCAGTTCTAGAGAACTGGTAGCGGAAATTTTGAGTTGTTTGGAAAACCAGTAAATACCACCTCTGACTGGCCCTGCACCCATCTATTCTCTGCCTCCGGAGTCCCAGCTGATTGGGAGGAAATGGGGATTTTGCAGTAACCTTCCCCTGGAGTGGGGAGGGAATGGAGATTTTACAGTATCCTTCACCTGCCATGCCCACCAAGCCATGCCCACCAAGCCACGCCCACAGAACTGGTAGTAAAAAAATTGAATCCCACCACTGTTACAGATTTATAATCTATACCAGGGATCTATGGCCTGGTGCCAGATTGCAGCCTGTTTGGAACCAGGTCGCCAAAGTGGTAGACGAGTTTGCATGTGTGTTCAATCGAAGCTGCATTTGTGAAATCAGTGCACACATGCAAAACCATCCCCTCTTCCACCACCAGCGCCGCCACTTCCTCCACCTGTCCATCAAGCCAGAAAGATTGGAGATCGCTGGTTTGTTTGTTTTATTTATTTGTCAAACATGTACAAGATAACAAGTATAGGTATGAACATAAACATGAACAAAGGAAGTACATACAGATAAATGGGGACAGTAATTAAGGCAGGCATGGTAGGCACGCTGGTGTGCTTGTGCACGCCCCTTTTATGGACCTCTTTAGAATGGGGTGAAGTCCACTGAAGACAGTTTGAGATTGAAGCTGTGAGGGTTTGAGGCTGTAACAACAGAGTCGGGTAGAGCATTCCAGGCATTCTCCACTTTGTTGCTGAAGTCGTATTTTCTGCAATCGAGTTTGAAGCAGTTTACCTTGAGTTTGTATTGATTGTTTGCCTGTGTATTATTGTGGTTGAAGCTGAAGAAGTCATTGACAGGCAAGACATTGTAGCAGAGAATTTTGTGTACTATGCTTAGATTGAACCTATACTATCATCTGTGTAGCATGTAGGAGAAATTGTTTTATAAAGAGGATCAAACCCATTTTTTTCACTCATGCACAAATTGTTTAATTATGGCACCAGAAGCAGGTGAGGCTAACCTAAGGAGGGGTGGGGTTGTAACCCCATTATTAGATAGATTTGGGCTAATTGCAATATTCATATAATCAGTACAGCAGACTAATTGATAGGTTA
This sequence comes from Thamnophis elegans, assembly GCF_009769535.1. Taxonomy (NCBI): domain Eukaryota; kingdom Metazoa; phylum Chordata; class Lepidosauria; order Squamata; family Natricidae; genus Thamnophis; species Thamnophis elegans. Next base: position 123,036,586 of record NC_045541.1, read on the forward strand.
TAACAGCATAATGAGGTTGGGATCAGGATAGTAATGTGGGTGGTACTACAATAGCTTACTGATTTAAACAAAAGCTGTCTTCTTTGAGAAAAGTTGAGTCAACATGTTACTTTCTGTAGATGCTATTTTCTAGCAGCCTTTCAACATTCAACATTCTTTGTGTCTAAAAATGTTATGGATGAACTAGCAGTGTTTTCCCCCCTACTGGGTAAGTGTATTTGGGGAGGGCAGTGATTTACTTGACACTTTCAATGTGATTTTCTACAGCAGCTGATAGCAACTCCCTGGGTTTTTAAGTATCAGACAAGAGATCTTTCTGACTCCAGCATGGAGATGCCAAGGATTGTACATGGGGTCTTTTCATTAAAAAGCAAAATCTGATTCCCTCTATTGATCATTGTCTTGTCCTTAAAAAGAGCTTTTCCCATAAATCTTTGTAAAGAAATCTGAATGGACTCCTCCAGAATGTTATTAATCATGTAGAGAGAAGGAGCTCCCTAGATATCATTTTTATAGTATTTCAATGAAGGATGAGTACTTGTAGTCAGAAAAGATGCATTGAAAAATATTTCAGTTTGGAGCCATTATACCAGGGGTGAAATGCTACTGGTTCTGACCGGTTCACTAGAACTGGTAGCAAAAAATGCTAAGGTTCACCTAAAGCAGTACTAAAAAAGTTTTAAAAAGTGTGGGGAAAAGGTTCCATGACACTCAGCTGTGCTGTGTGATCGTCGGAACCTCCCCCCCCATTTTTTAAAGCATTCTTTTTACTACCGGTTCTGGTGAATAGGTAGTAAAAATGCTTTAAAAAGTGAAAAAAGTTGGCCATGCCCACCCAATCACATGATCCTCCTCCACCAAACCACGCCCACAGAACTGGTAAAAAAAATATTTCACCACTGCATTATATCTACTTCCACTATTATCAAGATACTGGAAGTAGGTATAATGGCATCCAGACAATGGCATCATTTGGATTTAATAGAGGATGCCATTAAAATATAATTGATTATCTTTTATAGGATAAGCTTCTTTGATATGTACACAGGCTTTTGTAACAGTGTAGGTAAACTATCTCTAACTTCTTTTCTTTTTTTCTCTGTGAAAGGTTATCCATGAAGACCTTCTTATTGGACCAAATTGAGTCTCTTATTCTAATGCAGAGGCTCTTGTATGTTTCCTACACAAATAGGAAGAAATATTATGTCAGAATTTGTTCTCTCACAGAAGTATATTGACATGCTAATGAAGCAGAAGCAAAAGTATTTTGGCTCAAAAGACAGAAGGCTGGGAAAAATAATATCCAGCATTTTTCAGATCTATAAAGGCATGTCAAAAAGGAAGAATGAAAAGAAACTATTGTTCGCATCTTTCCCTAAGGATAGGGCAAGGAGCAAAATGCTGAGCCACAGGAAACCTGAAATAATTGGGGAACTCTCCTATCCAGATAGTCTTAGTCGGTAACAGACTGAGTAGGAAATGTGGCCAGAGGAGAGCTTTTAAATTTGAATAGTCAGTTAAGTATAGAGTTAGATAGAATTGGAAAGCAACTAAATGTGGCACGCATTTAGGTAAAATGGGTTTTACCTAAAATGCTGCATTAACTTGCAGCCAATACAAATGACTTGTAATGTGGAAGACTTTATTCATTTTGATCATGAACTATATAGTAGTAGTATTCTATGCTGAAGAAGATCTCTTAGTTTGGGCAACTCATTGGTGGTGTGGAAGTAAAAATGCTAATCTATTTTAGTAAGCCTACGTTCAGTTGCTTTAGGGTAACATTAATATAAGCGACTATTTTTAGTGATATGTGCCCATTAATTCTGAAATTTGAGCTGACCTCACACTATTTAAGCCACTAAAAACAGGATTTTTTCAGTAAGTCTGAGAAATGAGTTCACAACATCAACTGTAACATATTCGGGCTAGTTTACATATTGTATTATTTGATTTATTTTTACCATGGGCAGTTTATTCCTTGCACTGATGGATGGAATTTATCAATGTTAAACGGGCCTTTACCATTGTAGTGGAGATAAATTCAACAAACACATAAAATAAATAAGTAAGGGAATTTAAAAAGTGTACTTTATTGAAATGATGCTATGTAATAGTGATTAAAATTTTCTATGAATAAAGTCAGAAGACAATTACTGGAAGAAATATTGTGTTAATAAATGTTCATAAAAATGATATGGTCCCAAGAAAATGTAAACTGAATTTGTCTAATGTGTATTAAAGCTATTACAAAAGTAAGAATGGTTTTTTTTGTACGATGGCTTATGTCTCCCCTCCTTTTATCAATAAGATACTATTCAGGTTAGGTGGTTAGAAAAGCTTAGATTGGCAGCTTGAAAATTGAAATAAATAAAAACCAGAATCATCTGTGGCTGTGAATTTCTTTTAGTTGCTCTAGAGCAGAGGTGTCAAACTCACATCAAACTTCCCCCTTCGCTAAACTGGGTGTGGGCGTGGCCAGCTCATGATGCATTGGGCCATGGGCCGGAAGTTTGACAGCCCTGCTGTAGAGTTCTGAAAATGTAGTATTGGACACTGGAAATCAGATAAATGTTAAAAATTATAAACACCACTACTCTATATAATTTATAGTTGCGCTAAAATGTTATAAAATAACTATAGTTCTTTGGTGGCATAATTCCGAAGGAAACTATTTTAGACTATTCGTGGGAATTCTCAAATATTAGACAGTTGGGACTCATCAAAAAAACCTGTCTAATGTTTAGAGTTCTGTTCCAATGTTCAAACACTTTCATTTGCGTTATTTCATTAGTATAAGAATCTTTCAGTGTTTCCCACATTCTACCATAAAATGTTTACTGAAATGTTTTCCTCTGGAAAAAAGAAAATTGTTTCCCATAAGACCAATCCAGAATGATAGTGTGTGTGTCTGTGTTTTGTATATCTGTATGTTAGTGTGGATGTATATAACTAAAATATTCAGAATGGCTATATTGACTGAAAATTTTTGTGTAGTAATCCCAACATATCTAGAAAGCATAAGCAACCAGTTATTTAATGTTTATCCAGCATCCAGTTAGATTATTAAATGCCACTCAGCTGAGCTCAATGCCTAATGACTGAATGGGCACACACACACCATCTTAACCTGTCTTCTTTTATTTTCCAAATCCATCTTTATTTCTCATTCATTATCTGCTCGCATAATCCACTTAATATATGCTTTGTGTTCATTGCCACAAGGGAGCAGTAAGTCTTGATTATAGCTATTCAGCTTTCCTCAGAAAACTGCTTTGTGATCCTAAGAAAATACAGTGCTTTGACAGAAGGACCTGAGCACAGCCCCTTCTTTTTGAATCAGAGATTCTGCATACCTTAGTCCTGGATTGATTACCTCTCTTTGCCATCTGTGATAGTCATTGTAACCATCTCCACATCTATAATTCAAAGGCATCTATTGCCTTTCTCTTGCACTTACTATGTCCAATTGTCAAAGTGATACATTGCTACTAGGGTAAAAAAGAACAGTCTAATTCTATCTTTATTGTCATAGAAATATCCTTATTTTTCATAATCTTGTCCAAATTTGTCATCCCTTCATCTGTAGGATGAATTTCCTCTTTCCACTGTCCACCTTTACTTATTCTTGAACCAAGAAAATGAAACAATCCATCACCTTCACTTCTTCATCATGAACTATAAATTCATTAAGCCCGTCATCTTATTATTGAAAATTAAGCTTAAAATTAAGCTTTCCATTCTTATTTTAATGGGGACTTTTATATTTCTTCATTTTCTACAAAGTATTGTTATTCAATTTTTTACTGCTGTATCTCATGCTGTTAATGCCTTCCTTCCTTTTTAATTTATCTTTCATATCTTACACCAACTCTTATAATTTTAATAATACATTTGCTATATAAGGTGAGCCATAAGTTGAAGATATGGATCATGAAGCAAATGAGGTTAAAGGACACACAGAAAATGCAGAGTGATTTGGATGGAAAGAGAAAGTTGTTTAAAGGTGGGAAGGCTAACAAGGGACTTCCAGCATGGTGAATATAATTAAGAATAAAGATGAATTAATTATATGGGATGAATTAATTATTATTCTATAACAAGGGAAAATACTGGAAGAAGTATTTTAGAGATTTGCACGTGAATGGCAGCAAATGGAACTGAAACAATGCAATAAACATTAGCTTGCAAGAAATGATGGATGAACAGAAAATATGCTGCAATAATTTTGAAAAATGATAAGGCTTCAGATGTCAGTGCCTGGAGAAATGTTAAAATATGGATCTGCTCTGCTAATAGAGTGCCTGTATATGTGAAAACTGCATCTTGTCTAATGATCAGAAGAATCCCATAACTATTTTCCCATACCAAAGGGAAAGGTAATAAGAGTAAATCCAAAACCTACTGTATAGGAAGACCCATTTGTTAAGTGTGACTAAGAAAGTGTTTTATCAGTTTTCCTCAGTGAAAAAGTAGGGGAGGTGACAATTAGCATAATTTTAGAAGTAGTACATAATAAGACTTAAAGCTAGGAGGGAGATGTGAAGATCAGATTTTTGTTGTTTAGCAGATCAGTGGGAAATATATAAAAAAGAGAAAGAAAGGTGGTTCCATATTTCTTGATCTTGTAAAAGCGTATGATAGAACAAACAGGGTTCATCTTTGGAATCTTTGAGTGGGAGGCTGTTTGCTGAATGGGAAAGACAATGTAAGTAAAGCATAGATGAGAATAAATGAATATTTGAATGTTTCAACATACTGATAGATCAGGGAGTAAAATAATGATATATAGCACTTAGTAATAGCACTTAGACTTATATACTGCTTTACAGTGCTTCTAAGCAGCTTACAGAGTCAGCATATTGCTCCCCCCTCAACAATCTGGGTCCTCATTTCACCAACTTTGGAAGGATTGAAGGCTGAGCCAGTCAAGATCTAACGCAACACTGCATAATGGTGCAGTGATTATACACTGCACTGTGTAATCACTGCACCATTATGGCTCTTATGTGATGTTCCCACACTTGCTTCATGTATTTCTGGATAACTGTGTAAGGAACTCTTGTGGTGAGGTTACAACTATGTTTATCAGGAATGTATAGATGTGTATGCTTTTATGGCCAGACAATACAAATATAACTCAACTTCATCCATCCGCCGGCCAATGCCGACTGGCGACTACCCGGAGGAGAGCCTTCTCTGTGGCTGCTCCAACCCTCTGGAACGAGCTCCCCATGAAGATTCGAACCCTCACCACCCTCCAGGCCTTCCGCAAAGCCCTTAAAACCTGGCTGTTCCGACAGGCCTGGGGCTAAAGAGTTTTTGCCCCCCTTCTCGAATGGTATGGTTGTTGTGTGTTTTTAAATTTTGTATTGTTATGTCTTGTCTTTTTTTATCCCCCTGTCTGTACCCCCTTCCCTGATTGAATTGTGAGCCGCCCTGAGTCCCCTTCGGGGAAAAGGGCAGCATATAAATGTAATAAATCAAATCAAATCAAATCAAACTTATGACAGATTAAGGTACAAACATTAGTGAACATTTGAAGATGTGATGGACCTCCCTGGGGCTACTTATAATCTGAATTCAAAGTTATGACAACTACCCCCCTGGTCACATGATGACATTTTGGACATTCATGACCATGATTTGTGATTTCTTTTGCTGGAAATGGGTATTTGCTTCTGGTTTTTCATTACAGACAATGGATTCATTTACTAACAATGGCATTTGTTTAATGACCACTGCAAAATAGGTTGTAAAATCAGGTGAGGTCCTGTGATCACCCACCTAATGATCAACATTTACAACCATAATTCTGGGGTCAGTTGTAGCAATAGCAATAGCAGTTAGACTTATATACCGCTTCATAGGGCTTTCAGCCCTCTCTAAGCAGTTTACAGAGTCAGCATATTGCCCCCACAGTCTGGATCCTCATTTCACCCACCTCGGAAGGATGGAAGGCTGAGTCAACCTTGAGCCGGTGAGATTTGAACTGCTGAACTGCAGATAGCAGTCAGCTGAAGTGGCCTGCAGTACTGCACTCTAACCACTGCGCCACCTCGGCTCCTTGTAAGTTGAAGACTACCTGTATTGTGTTATTTGCTGAGATTTTGAATGATTTTCAGCAAATGTTTGAAAGACTTTAGGATACAGTAAGTAGTGGGCATCTAAGAATATGGTATTTCTATTTAACAAAGAGAATGGAAGATAGAGAACTCTTAAAAAGCAAGCAAAAATGTGATTTTCCTCCTTAGTTTTCATCTTATGTTTGCATACTAATCATGTCTATTGATCTTGCATTACTTTGTCCATGTATAGGTCTTTACTGTTACCTGTTAAGCAAAGTGCTGCTGTCTAGTTCAAGAAGTCTATAATTTATTGACTCTATTTCCTTTCATTTCCTTTCTTTCTATAATCTGACTTTTGTCTTGGCTGCAGTCTTTCCCCATATTGTTGATATGCAAGCTTTCCTCATCACCGAGCTAATGTTATTCACCCATCCTTGAAAACTATACTGGCATGAAATGTCTCCATTGCCAATCCTTATATTGCCTCTGTTCCCTATTGTCAAGTCACTACCATCTGACTTTTGTCTGAAATACTGGGTGGCAAAATCAAATTGATTTTATACAGACCTAGGTTGTCCTTTTACCTATGGATTGGAGATGAGATAAGGACAATCTAATGCGGACCGAGTCAGAAAAGATTTGACCAGATATTTGTGCTGTGAAGACAGGTAAATGGGGAACAAGTAGAAGACAATATTTGTAGCTCATCGTTGAACTGTGGGGACTTTGGAGCTTCCTGAGTTTGCTGGTTTTCTTGAAGATGTTTCATTACTAAACTAGGTAACATAGCACTGATGATGGTAGCTAGTTTGGTAATGAAATGTTTGCAAGAAAACCACCAAGCTCAGAGAGTTCCAAGGACCTACAAATGGGGTAGAATTCAGAGAGCTACCTTTCATCCTGTAGCTTTACACAGTTCAGGTGTTTCACTTGTATTTGATATTTTCCTACTGACAACTGGTTTATGGTCTGTCATATCTCACATTTTAAAATTGTGCTCATGAGTATACTCTTTCTCTGAAAATATTTGCACATTTTGTAATCCCAATTGTAAAAGATTGGAATATAGTCTTTTATCAACCTTTCATTTCCTTCTGTTAGAGCTCTTCTGAGATTACTTTTGAGTACATTTTGAGATCCTTTTTTGTAATTTCTCTGCTCTTAGGATCACAAAATTGGAACAAACTTTTGAGATCACCTAGTCCAAACACTTGTTGAATGCAGGATTTGTTGATATACATATTTTTTACAGCCAGTTTAGTCCCATAGCAATGAGCTTCCAGGTTCATAGACCATGTTCTAATTATTTAAGCAACAATATCTGAAGATACCAGCCACGATTGCTGGCAAAATATCAGAGTACCAAATAATTAAATTATGATCTACTGGCTCAGAAATGCATACCCACTGGTCCCCCCCCCCCCCGCCATTTGCCTGCTATTTTTTTCTATTTCTTTATATTCTTGATTGTGAAGTCATAGAATGTTGTTTTGAAAGTCACTCAAACAATTTCCTTTTAAAAAGCTCCTTGAGTTCTTTTTTGCATAAGTTAAATATATATAGAATCTGTTCCTTACATTATTCTTAAATTCTGCCTGCACATATTCCTGGTCCTTTTTTTTGGCACACTTACCTTTTTAAATTTTGTATAATTAGCTTGGGTAAGTGACATAAATAATTCAGTCTTTTCCACAATCTGCAGTTGAAGTGCCTTGGCCGATAGAAATATACTTCTTCACCTTCTTTAATGTAGTATTCAGTAATTCTGATTTAAAAAAAATACAGAAATATCCCTGAGAGGAATTTGCTCCTATAAAGTTTGAAGCGGATAATAAACAATTCTCTCTGAAAAACTCTAATAACCTACATCCCTCCTTCATTCTGTGCATACTCTGACAAAATGTTTGTGTAATTCCAGATTTCTCTGCATCTTCATGTTTTGCATTCCAAACAGCCACTAAGAGTTCTTCATTCTTTCTTGATGTTTTATCGAAGACTCTTGCATTTTTCCTTCACTACTTCAGTATCTTTTATTGTTACATTTCTAATATATAAAAACACTTGCCTATCCCTGATGTTTAATGGAGGTCAACTAATTTAAGACTAGCAAATGTATTATAGTGTGTTATACTTTTAAAAGTCAATGAAGTGTGTATGTAACATTTGTTGTCTTGGAAACATGTGAAATAAAGATTAATGTTATTACCTAAGATAATAAAAATAATTCATTTTAATTTTCAAGTTATAAACACATTCACTCTCTTTCTCTTCTTTCTCAAATTCAATTGTTATTTTATGGCCTGTTGAACATAGTAGAGTACTTATTGTGTTTATTACATCAACAAGGTCCATAAATCAAGGTGCATAATTATAATCATTACACCAACAGATATTTTGAATATTTAGCTTTTCTAAAAAAAAAACCTCTTTAATAGGAGTTACCAGCACAATCTGAAAATAGAGTTCAATGGGACTTGGCTATGCTATTTGATGCGAAACATCCACCAGATCCACCACTGGAGGTTCAATTCAACTAATTTATTGCTAATCATGCCTATGCACAGGAATCTTCTCAACTAATAGTTAGCATCTGCTTGGAGTTAGATAAGGGTCAATAGACTTCAAGGGAGGTTGGACTTAATTCCTTTTTGACTATATAGGGATTCTCGGCTGATCCCTCTTTTGACTTTACCCCCACCCCCAGTTCTGCCACTCCTTCTCCTACATGTTCATTTGTAATAAAGACAGTGTAGTTACTTACAGTGGTTAGGTGTATACTGAAGATTAAGTTCTTTGTTACCTTCTTTCTTCTCTCCGCATTCATGGTTGACCTATTAATCTCATCTCTAAAAAGAGGAGATGGGAATATTTACAACTTTTAAACAATGCTTCAGAGTCAGTTCTACAGATCTGAAAACTCTCCCACTTTAAGAACTACTAAAAAGAGGCCATGCTCAGGCAATGCCACTTATTAAACAATATATTAATTATATTATGAATGTGGAGTGCCAAGCTGAATTAGGCAAGCTCATAATATACATATAAGGTACATTCTTTACCCTACAAGGTGTGATGCCCTTTAATTAATGTTGCTAAAGCGGCGCTAAATAGACAAATAGGTAGATAGACAACATTAGATAATAGATAGATAGATAGATAGATAGATAGATAGATAGATAGATAGATAGATAGATAGATAGATAGATGATAGATGGATGGATGGATGATAAGGAACTTCTTATCTAGAAAGACTGTGGATGGAGGAGGGGGGTTAGATACACCTGAGTTTGTGCTTTTTACTTCTTGATTTTATAGCCATATAAGGTAAAGGTAAAGGTTCCCCTCGCACATATGTGCTAGTCAGTCCCAACTCTAGGGGACGGTGCTCATCTCTGTTACAAAGCTGAAGAGCCAGCCCTGTCCATGATCATGTGACTGGCATAACTAAACACCGAAGGTGCACGGAATGCTGTTATCTTCCCACCAAAGGTGGTTCCTATTTTTCTACTTGCATTTTTACATGCTTTCGAACTGCTAGGTTGGCAGAAGCTGGGACAAGTATTGGGACCTCACTCTGTTATGCAGTGCTAGGGATTCGAACTGCTGAACTGCCGAGCTTTCTGATCGACAAGCTCAGTGTCTTAGCTACTGAGCCACCATGTCCTTTTTATAGCCATATAAAAAGTATTTATATCAACTACTTCCATTTCCAGGTCATCCCAAGTATTTTTATGTAAATTATGTCCACAACAACATATAACATGGCAAAATTTTGTATGGTGGCATACAAGATCTGAAAGAAGTTGGATCCTCCAAAATGTTACCAATAACTGTTTTTGCTTTCCCCTCCTTTTTACTTCTAAGCTACGTTGAATCACTTTTGGAGAATAATTAATTGCTATTCACATATATGCTTTTTGTTTTTGTTTAGGAGTTTGGAGACTCATTTGTTTAATAGAGTAATATTTTCTTGTTTTATGCATTGTCTGGCATATTTTATTCATTTTATATTTGTCTAAGATTTATTTGCTTATTATATATTCCTGTAGCTTTGACTTTTTATGATTTTCATTTTTAGTACCTACTGTGCCAGGTTTGACTATATCCTACCTTTTTGTAGATTTTCCTGGACTTCATGATCTGATTTTTATATGTATTTTTCTATGTTGATTTGTGGCTGTAATAAAATTTAAGTTTTAAGTTTCATAACTACAAAATAGCACCAGAGAATTGTTATAAAGCGGTCAAGTAAGAATCAGCACTAAACTATAAAAACAGATATTTAAACTGCCTTGACTTGCAGTTGTTACACATAACGGATTTGCTTTTACTATGTATTTCTTCAGTCACAATAAAATAGATTTTATAGTTTCCTGCAGAGACTGAAAGTGCAAAATGAACTCTTTTAAATGTATTGTGTTGTGCAATTCTATTTGTCATCTCAGTGAACAGGATATTAACTTTACCTCATGAAAGATAGCAGAGATCAAAATGTATAGGCTTTACAGATTTGCCTAGGAAAACAACACTATACTCTTATTTTTATTTTGTGCTTTCGAGTCACGTGATTGACTGCTGGTGAGAGCCTGGCCAATTGGCAAAATATTATTGAAGCAGTTTACCGTTGCCTTTTTCCTAGGGCTAAGAGAGAAATACTAGCTCAAAGTCAGTCAGTTGCGTTCATGTCCAAGGCGGATATAGAACTCACAGTCTTCTGGTTTTTAGGTCAGTGCCTTTAACCAGAAACCAAACTGGTTCTTATATATATTATCAGAATCACTCAATTTCTTTAGCTATGTTGTTCATTGGGGTCCCTGATAATACATTTGGACAATGTCAGGCTTGTGTATTTTGGAGCATCCATTGAAGCATGGAAGAATGAGTGAATGGGCATGCAGACATCGATGTCTGCATGCAGATTAATTTACTACTATCTGGGAATTGCATTTATTTATTAAGGTTGTATTGCAAGGGGCTTGGGGCCTGGTTGCCAAAGTTATCCTTGCAGCCATTTATGTGAAAGGACCAGCATTTTTAACCCAAAATTATAAGATGGTTTGGTAAAATAATTGGGATTAAAGTACTTTGATTTTCCCATTTCTAATTCAAAAGTGTAAGGTAGAATTATGAACTAATACTCTTAATTTTGCAATCTTTGGACTTTAATTTATGCAGCTGAAAACATTTCAAAGGACATGAGTATAGTCATTTCATTATCAGATGGAAAATGTTCTTTTAACAATCTTTCAAAAGCATTGGAGGAAACCTTAGAAGTTGAATTTGATATGTCAGCCTCAAACATTTCATGGCATGAAACTTCATTCATATTGGCTTAGCAAGAATAGGATATAAAAATAATTCATAGAGGGTACACCCTCTCTTTAAAATTATGTTTATCGAAGTCTTCCTAGACTATGTTGGAACAATCTGAATCCAATTGCTACTATCCCCCATGATTATAAATCATTTAGTTCTTTTAGCTTATGATTGAAAGTTTGAGGAAATTAGAAAAATTGCCCAGATTTGTATAATCATTTCATTTCATTTGTAGTCATTTTCCCTAAAGCTCATTAAATGGTTCAAAATGATTTGTTGTTGTTAATCAGTATCAGATTGCCTAGCTGATGGGGTAGACCAGACAGGAACATGACCAGATAAGTTAATTCTCTTTTATTTTAATGCTACATTAGCAGAATCTTGCAAGTCTGAAGGTTCTTCTCTCTCCTTGCCATCTCCATTACAATCTAAGAAACTAGAGAGGGCTTCAATAAAGGAGAATATTTGTAGCACAAAAGTTGCAGTGAGGGGTTCTTGGTGCTCTCTGAGCTTGGTTGCTATCTCGCAGATGTTGCTGAGTGTGTCTATTCTGAGTCTTTTGCCCTCCCACAGTGTTACTGTGGGCTCTGCTGTTTTTATCTGTCAGCTCCCTTGTCTGAGTCTCTTTGCCCTTTCTCCCAAGGTCGGTATTGTTAGCACAATAGCAAATGCCTCGAAGAATCCTTTCATGAAGGGACAATTTTCTTATTTTTGTTCACCATTTTAATTAATAAAACAATATTAAATTATCAACGGAAATATATTTTTGGATTGAATCTGAAATACTGAATATAGCCGCTTAAAAATTGCCATGCCTTTTCATAATTACAAATATACACGTACAAATTCCTTGTTACATATTAGAATAGAGTAACAGAGTTGGAAGGGACCTTGGAGATCTTCTAGTTGAACCTCTTTCTGGTTAGGCAGCAAACCCTACACCACTTCAGACAAATGGTTATCCAACTTCCAGTTTTGGACATTCACAACTTCTGGAGGCAAGTTGTTCCACTGATTAATTGTTCTGTCAGGAAATTTCTCCTTAGTTCTAAGTTGCTTCTCTCCTTGATTAGTTTCCACCCATTAATTCTTGTCCTACCCTCAGGTGCTTTGGAGAATAGTTTGACTCCCTCTTCTTTGTGGCAGCCCCTGAGATATTGGAACACTGCTATCATGTCTCCCCTACTCCTTCTTTTCATTAAACTAGACAAACCCAGTTCCTGCAACTGTTCTTCATATGTTTTAGCCTCCAAGTCCCCTAATCATCTTTGTTGTTCTTCTGTGCACTTTCTAGAGTCTCCATATCTTTTTTTACATTATGGTGACCAAAACTGAATGGAGTATTCCAAGTGTGGCCTTACCAAGGCATTATAAAGTGGTATTAACACTTCATGTGATCTTGATTCTATCCCTCTGTTTATGCAGCCTAGAACTGTGTTGGCTTTTTGGGTAGCTCTGCACACTGCTGGCTCATATTTAAATGGTTGTCCACTAGGACTCCAAGTTCCCTCTCACAGCTACTACTGTTGTTCTTTTTCAGATTATTTAGATTATTGTCCTGTATTTTTTAATTTTTTTTAAAAAAATGTCCAGGTTGTCAGAGTTTGGTTAATTACTATTTCAGGCCTGTCAAAATGGCGACCCATGGGCAGATGCATCATGTGCAGGCCACGCCCACCCCATCTCTGCAAATAGTAAAAACATTATGAAAATCACATGATGGCAGTGTCAGGTGGTGAGTTTGACACTGGTGTGCTATTTAATAAAGATAAAAAAGATAAACCAAGAATGTATTTGGAACATGGCACTATGTTTCTAATTTAGGTAAACATCTTATGGATAAATGAATAAAGAATGAATGCAGCACATACCCATTTCAATAAAGTGCTTTTCTCTAAATAAGAGGTGGGAAAATAGGGTCCCTTTATGACATGTGGACTTCAGCTCCCATAATTCCTGAGCCAGCATGGCTGACTCAGCAATTTTGGTAGTGGAAGTCCACAGGTCATAAAATGGCCATAATTTTCCATCCCTGCTCTAAATAGTGAAACAGTGTGATTAGCTGTGGTCCAATCCAAAGATTAGTTGGTCATTGCTGATTTCCAGTTTATTTGAAATGTGGGTCTGAGGACAACTGCTGTGATGACTGAAATATACAAATAAATCAGTTTTGCTAGGAATGAGTTTGTGCTCATCTAAAAAGGTGAAGTCAAAGAATTTTACACAAAAACATTAATAAAAGTACCGGATATTCATTTAGTGGCTAAATGAATGCTCTCATACAGATAAAGGGAAATTTTTGAATGGCTTAGCAGGGGAAAATTTTCTGTTCTACCTAATTAGATTTTACAGGAAAAAAGTCTGAGTATCTTTCTTAAATGAATTTACATTAAGAAAGAAACCAGTAGACACCTATGCAAATCAGAGGAAATTAAAAATATTGTTTATCTGGAGAGAAGCAGCAAGCAATCTAATTAAATGTTGCTTTTGGAATCTAATTATTATTATTTTTTTGCATAGATGTATGGATGAAGAGATGAAATAATGGAAAATAAACAGGATGTTTTGTTTGTGGGTGATAGTGAGCAGATGCAAAAGAAGTATGTGTACAGGTTCATCAGTTCCTTGGAATTTGTCATAGGGATATGAGAGTATTTAGCTTTTCTTCAAGCGTGGAGAGATGTAGTATTAATGGAACTATTAGTGGTAAACATAAAAGAAAAATATAGATTTAACATTGTGACTGCTGCACACACTGATTAGTAAAAGAGTAACATATTGAGAATATTTTTTATATAAAGTTTTTTGTTTTTTATTTTCATAACAATTAACCACATGTATACTATTACATAACCAACATCATGTTATATTATTAAATATTTACATCAATTCATCTTACCATCAACTCCCAAAAACAATTATTGGCTCTTCTGCTCTCCATACACCATATTTGTACCTTATCCATCACTGTCTTCTCCCTATCTCCTTTCTTCTCTCTGTCATCCTTCTCTACTTCCCCTTCCTCTCTCCTTCTCCTCTCTTCTCTTTCCACTACTTCATTCTCTCCTCCTCTTCCTCCCCCATACCCTCTCTCCTATCCCTCTCTTCTTCCCTTACCTCTCCCCTCTACTTCACACTCTTCATCTCATTTACTTAGTGTATTTCAGCTTCTGAGTGAGCTCCATTTTATGTTGATGGTATTTATAATTCCTTTTCAGCATACATATTTAATTTTAACATATATCTTCCTCCTTCTTTTTTAAAAGAGAAAAAAAGTATACATATATAGTCATTGTATTTTTAAACCCCCCTCCCCCAGCCTAATTTTGGCTGAGATGTAGACCTGGTTACAATTCCCAGCTATTCCATATTGAGAATAATTTTTATTGTGACTCAGCAATGGTTTTTCTTTTATTCTCTTGTTTAGTGGACAAGACCATGGGAGCGGTGAGTGCCTCCACCTGTTTACTAGACCCGGTCTCAACCAGCAGGGAGGTGACACGAGGCTGGCTCCAGAGAATTATGAACGCCTTCTTGATGGAGGGATCCTTTCCACATCCTCTTAAGGAGGCGGTGGTGAGACCCCTCCTCAAGAAGCCTTCTCTGGACCCAGCTATTTTTAAAAACTATCATCCAGTCTCCAACCTCCCTTTTTTAGGGAAGGTTGTTGAGAAGGTGGTGGCCCTCCAACTCCGACGGACCTTAGATAAGCAGATTATCTAGACCCTTTTCAGTCTGGTTTCAGACCTGGTTGCTCCATCGAAACCGCTCTGACCGATGATCTCTGGCGGGCCAGGGACAAAGGTCATTCCTCTGTCCTTGTGCTCCTTGACCTCTCAGTGGCCTTCGATACCATCGACCATGGTATCCTTCTGCGATGGCTGGAAGAGGTGGGAGTGGGAGGCACCGTTCTCCGGTGGTTCTCCTCTTACCTCTCCAACAGGTTGCAGTCGGTGTTGGTCGGAGGACAGAGGTCGATTCCTAGGCCCCTCAATTATGGGGTGCCGCAAGGGTCGGTTCTGTCCCCCCTCCTATTTAACATCTACATGAAGCCACTGGGCGAGATCATCCGCCGGCACGGGATTAAATACCACCAGTACGCGGACGATACTCAGCTGTATCTGTCTGCCCCGTGCCAACTCAGTGAAGCGGTGGAAGTGATGCGCCAGTGCCTGGAAGCTGTAAGGGTCTGGATGAACAAACTCGCGCTCAATCCTGACAAGACCGAATGGCTGTGGATGTTGCCCCCTAAGGACAGTCCATCTAGTCCGTCCTTAATCCTGGGGGGAGAAAACTTATCCCCCTCAGAGAGGGTTCGCAATTTGGGGGTCCTCCTGGACCCGCAGCTGACCTTGGAACATCACCTGTTGGCTGTGACCAGGGGGGCTTTTGCCCAGGTTCGCCTGGTGCACCAATTGCGGCCCTATTTGGACCGGGAGGCACTTCAGACAGTCACTCATGCCCTCGTCATCTCAAGACTGGATTACTGTAACACGCTCTACTTGGGGCTGCCCCTGAAAAGTGTTCGGAGACTGCAGCTGGTCCAGAATGCAGCCGCGCAAGCGATACTGGGTGTGCCAAGGTACACCCACATCACACCTATCCTCTGCGAGCTGCACTGGCTCCCCATTGGTCTCAGAACACGATTCAAGGTGCTGGTTATTACCTTTAAAGCCCTACATAGCCTAGGACCTGGGTACCTACGAGACCGTCTCCTGCCACAAACCTCCCTTAGACCAATAAGATCGCACAGGATGGACCTTCTCCGGGTGCCTTCAGCAGGACAATGCCAGCTGGCAACACCGTGGAATAGGGCCTTCTCTGTTGCCACTCTGGCCATATGGAATGAGCTGCCCCCGGAGATCCGGGCCCTCCCCACTCTCATGGCCATTCACAAAGCCATTGAAACCTGGCTTTTCTGGCAGGCCTTCTGATTGGGTGTTTGTTGTCTTTCTTTTTAACTTCGTGTGTCCTATTGTTTTTAAGTCTTTTTCTTTTTAATTTCTTTTTATTCTGTAAACCGCCCGGAATCCTTCGGGATTGGGCAGCATAGAAATCAAATAAACTCAACTCAACTCAACTAGTCTCTAATGGATTGTGTGGTCTATAGTTAAAATATCTATCAGAAAATTGCGGAAGTGGAGAATCAGAATTAATCTAGACAGAAATGCTGAAACAGTAATCAGCAGAGAGAAACAGCAGCAACCTGGCTGTTCAAAGGAAAGGAGAACAGACTAATGACTGGGTTCCCTTACTTTTATATTGCAGTCTAAAGAAGAGAATCCAGTTGCCAGTGATGGTGCCTCCTCAATAGAGCTGCAAGCAGGTTGGGACATACTTGGTATTGCCTCCATTGGTGGGAACTAGAACATAGTTTATTGTGAGCAATCTGCATTGTTCCATGGGCCAAGATGGAATGAATCCAACTTGATATGGATTTCAGGGCAGCTACTAAGAGATGTAACCTCAACATAATGTATAATGTATAATCAGTATAATGATGTTTAACTGATGACACTGACATAGCTCTATTGTCCCATATTATGTAACTCCAAAGAAAGCAATCAGTTGTCTTAAAAATATTGTCTAGGTTCAATAGATAAGGAAGAATATATTGGAATTAAATCCAATTGTATTTTTAAAAAAGATTTGGGGACTGATATTCAGCTCCTCTTAGATAGCCCAGAACCCATTTGCAGATTTTGGGTTCTTAACTTGTGTTTGAGGAGTTCTTGGTGCTCTATGAGCTGAGAGACCAAGAAGGATCCTTCATTTCAACCGTGAGCTACAAATATTCTTCTTTTTCAGTAACATGTATTTGCCGACACTTCCACAGTTTTAATAAATCCAGAGTGAGACTGATGTTGATGGTGACACTCTGCATTTTCTTAGCCAATAGAGAAGTCAATATTTTAATCTCACCTTTATCTAGCAAAACAGATCTATATCTTGTACAAAATTTAGAACCTTGGTGGATTTTAAAATCAGTGTTTTATAAGTTCCATAAAAGAGAAAGGCAATTTTCCTGATCTGAATTATTCACAGTAGATCTCTAATAATACTGTTGCCAATAAATAAATGAAATCAGAAAACAACAATTATTTACTACCTAGCCTCCTTCCTCTCTAATTTCATTAGGAAAATCAGAACAAGTTTAAAGAGATAAAAATAAAAAGAACCTTTTTAGATAAACACTGTTTTATCAGCACCACAAAAATAAAAGCTCCAAAGGCATTTTGTTATAAGCATCAATCATGGCCCTGCAGTGGCCTGAAAAAAGATTTAAAAAAACTTACCACCCAAAATGAAAAGAACAAAAGTTTAAAACCACCAAGAAAATCACATATGTTAAAATACAAGTTGAAATAAACAAGATTAAAGGGAAAAAACCTGTCAGCAGAAGATATTTGTCATAGCATCTGCCTAATAATTAGAAAAAGAAGGAAACATTTGTCTGGCAATCAAAAAGAGAAATAAATCATGAATGAAAATTGGACTTTGGAGCAGTAAGATAGGAAGAGTATTGATGCCTTTGAATATTAGCATTGAAGAAGTATCCTAAGAATATCATGGACAGCCCAGAAAGAAACCTATGGATTGTTGCAAGAATTGACCTAGAAGCACATAAGATCAGGTTCAAATTATTCTCCTTAAGGCACATTATGCAAAGACCCAGCTGTCTAGAGAAGGTTCGAATACTAGGAAAGGTGGAAGGAAAGAGAAGAAGAAGAAGATGGTGGATGGGCTCAGTTGCTGTGAAGATGAGTGCACTGTTGGGATTAAGTCAGGGACAGCTAATCACAGAAAATTTATCTGTGTGCTTACTGGGAATCAAAAAGGATTTGATGGCATATAATCAGTGAATCAATTTAATAGCAATAGCACTTAGACTTATATACCACTTTACAATGCTTTACAGCCCTCTCTAAGCAGTTTACAGAGTCAGCATATTGCCCCCAACAATCTGGGTCCTCATTTCACCCACCTCAGAAGGATGGAAGGCTGAATCAGCCTTGAGCCTGGTGAGATTCAATCTGCCAAATTGCAGTCAGTCAGCAGAAGTACCTTGCAGTACTGCACTCTAACCACTGAGCCACCATGGCTTAATGCTATTGTTCCATGTCCTGATAGAGAATAGGTCTTGACTTTCTTCTGTCTTGATTTTTGGGTAGTTCTGCTTATTCTGTTGAGTGGAGTCCTGGCATTATACATAATGATCCTGGCCTGATCGTAACACTGTATCAGGAGACTGAAATCTTGTAAATCTCACTTTCCACAATGGCAATGCTAAGAAGAGACAAGTTCAGCAAAAATTGCCAGTTCTTCCCGTAATGCATGGACTCCACATGTAATTTTTGATTCCAGTTCAATAAAGAACATGTGCCTCTTGCTAAACATAATTGGATCCTAAACAGTCCTGGGAAAGCATGGAGGAAAGGGGGAAAAATCCTCTTCTGATTATTATTCCCACGAAGAAAGAATCTATTAATCTATATTATTATATAAGGAAAAAATGGTCATACTATGTTCTGAGCAATCAGAAAGTTATTTTGAGAACTTTGGGCTCTAAGGAAAGTTTGACTCACTTCCCTTTTTCAGGTTAATTACCTACAATAATGAATAATGTAGGCATTATAAATAGGTGAATATAAATAGGCAATTTATATGCACGAATTTGACCACAAAGGGAAAAATATATGTTGTAAGGCATCACTTCGTTACACCTTTCTTTGGAAAAGGAAAAGTTCAAACAATTAATTGTTCTTCTTTTGCTAATGTAAAGAAGAAGGTGAAAGAGAAGAAGAGGCTGTGAACAGCTCGGGAGCGTACAGTGTTGAAAGTACCACTTTGTAGACATGATCAATGCCTTGATCAGAGATCTTTCTGATCTCTTACTTTGCCAAAAAAGAGAAAAAGATTAAAATACTGTGGGTTGAGAAAGTGAAGGTCACATTTTTTTTTGAAATGGTTTCCTATAATCAAATGCCTGCAAATAGCCAATTTTTGGGGTTGGAGGGAAGCCTTTGTACATGGGGATGAATGTTCTAGTTAGGAGGCATCCATCCTGAGCAATGAATAGTGAGGTTATATAACTATAACACAAAGAAGATTTATTTAAGGAAGCACGCGAATGGAATAGGCCCCTGTGAATCTAGGCAATTGCATCCTACTAGAAGATTGGCCAGAAAGCAAGAATTGGGGATTAGCAACCTCACAGGCAAAGATGAAAAAAGGAGACAAAAAGGCAATCCTTAACTTTGCAGTCAATAAGAAAAAAAGAAAAAAATGATTAGTAAATATTTTGATGGTTATATAATTGATATTATAATGGAAGATAGTATACTTTTCAATAATGTTAGATATTATCGCATATATGTTTGTGTGTACATGATTATAATAATGATGATGATGATGATGATGATGATTATATTTTAATACATTGGACACCTAGAAAACACACTGTTCAATATAGAAATGGAATTTGTGATATAATACCATCGACCATGGTATCCTTCTGCGACGACTGCGAGAGGTGGGGGTGGGAGGCACTGTTTGCAGTGGTTCTCCTCTTACCTCTCGGACAGGTCGCAGTGGTGTTAGTTGGGGGGCAGAGATCGAACCCTAGGCCCCTAACATATGGGGTGCTGCAGGGTTCGGTCCTGTCTCCCCTACTTTTCAACATCTACATGAAACCGCTGGGCGAGATCATTCGGCGGCACGGGATAAAATACCACCAGTATGCGGACGATACCCAGCTGTATCTGTCCGCCCCGTGCCAACTCAATGAAGCGGTGGACGTGATGAACCAGGGACTTGAAGCTGTTAGGGACTGGATGAGGGCTAACAAACTTGTGCTCAACCCGGATAAGACCGAGTGGCTGTTGTGTTTCCCTCCCGCCAATTTGGCAAATATTCCATCTCTCAGGCTGGGGGGTCAAACATTATACCCCTCAGACAGGGTCCGCAACTTGGAAGTCCTCCTGGACCCACAGCTGACTTTCGAACACCATTTGTCAGCTGTGACCAGGGGGGCATTTGCCCAGGTTCGCCTGGTGCACCAGTTGCGCCCCTACCTGAACCGGGAGGCTCTCACAACAGTCACTCGGGCCCTTGTGACCTCTAGGCTGGAGTACTGCAATGTGCTCTACATGGGGCTGCCCTTGAGGAGTATTCGGCGACTTCAGCTAGTCCAGAATGCAGCCGCGCGAGCGATCGTGGGTGCACCGCGCTTCACCCACGTAACACCTATCCTCCACGAGCCGCGCTGGCTACCTGTCGATCTCCGGATACGCTTCAAGGTGCTACTTGCCACCTATAAAGCCCTTCATGGTAGTGGATCTGGGTACTTGAGAGACTGCCTACTGCCGATCACCTCCACACGACCCATTAGATCTCATCGTTTAGGCCTCCTCCGAGTTCCATCCGCTGGCCAATGCCGACTGGCCACCACGCGGAGGAGAGCCTTCTCGGTGGTATCCCCGACCCAATGGAACGATCTCCCCGTGGAGCTTCGTACCCTCACCACCCTCCAGACCTTCCGCACAGTCCTTAGAATCTGGCTATCCCGTCAGGCCTGGGGCTAAAGATTGTAACCCGCCCGAATGGTATGAATGTTGCGTTTTAATCATGTACTGTCTTATGTGTAAAAGTCTGTCCCCCCCTTCCTTTTGATTGTGAGCTGCCCTGAGTCCCCCCAGGGAAAAGGGTGGCATACAAATAAATAAACTATAAAACAATAAAATATTTTTAAAAATAGGTTGTTAGGTGCTGAAATTGCCACAATTGTCAATGTTAGCATCATCCATTGGCAAGGGTGTTAAAAAACATCAAAGTAGTATTCATGACCTTGGGATTGAAGCCCCACCCCTTTTAAATGTTTATGCTTATGTTTTTATATTGTTCCTGCATTAGATATAAAAGGACTTGGATTGCATGAAGTCCATCTCGATTTTATTGATATCCCTGCAGATATCACTGACCATTGAAGGTGTATTTTCAATTTATTTACTAGGTTTATATATCATTAAGTGGTGCATAGCTGTATATCTTATTCAGGTTAAAAAGATTCAGCTTCAATAACAAAAATGAAAAATAACATTTAATCAACAAAAACAAAAAAATCCCATAACCAATAAATGTTCCCCTACAAGATGAACCATTTCATCTTTCAGATTCCAAATATGTTGCCATTTTTCTCTTAGTGTGCTAATTTTTGATTTTTTTTTTAGAAAAATGTACTTCTATACTTAGGTATTGCCATTTCACAGGGTTGTACACATAGACTTATTAAATGCAGATATAATTAAATACTTGTGGTTGTAATTAAATAAAAATAAATATTTAATTATTATTATTTCTTAAGTGGTAAATTGTGCCCTACATATTTATTTATATACTAGCTGATAACCGTGCGATGCCCAGGTATTTATTTATACTAATCCTGTATTAGGAAAATCCCTGATTTCAGTGACAATTAAATACTTAAATTAAATCTCTCTCTGTCTCTCTCTCTGTCTCTCTGTCTCTCTTTGTCTCTCTGTCTCTGTCTGTCTCTGTCTCTGTCTATCTATCTCTATCTCTATCTCTATCTCTATCTCTATCTCTATCTCTATCTCTATCTCTATCTCTATCTCTATCTCTATCTCTATCTCTATCTCTATCTCTATCTCTATCTCTATCTATCGATCATCCATCCATCCATCCATCCATCCATCCATCCATCCATCCATCCATCTATCTATCTATCTATCTATCTATCTATCTATCTATCTACACAAACACACACACACACACACATGGAGAGAGAGATCTGTGTGTGTGTGTGTGTGTGTGTGTGTGTGTGTGTGTGTATGAAAATGATTTCAGTCAGTATGCGTGGAAGAACTTCATGGCTATGGCTGCTCCATTGTGGGATGCCATGGGATTTGGCTCTGCTCTGTTTTTTATTTATTAGATTTCTAGACTGTTTCAATCATATGATTCTCAGAAGTTTATTTATTTATTTAGAAAATTTATCTCCCAAACAGTGTCTCTAGGCAGCAGACAAGAATAAATTAAAAACAAGTACATTGTAAACAGTCATTCTTAACATTTAAAACAGATATTGTTAAAAATGTTTTTACAGGAAATAAAATGTGGTTGGAGTATAATAACGTAATAAAATGAGGATTGTGATTTCTAGTCTTGCCTTAGACATTGTCAGCTATGTGACTTTTGATTAATTATTCTATCTTAGAAAGAAAATGGCAATCTACTCTGAATTATGTTGCCAAGAAAACTGCAGGGACTTGACCTTGTAGTTATCGGGACTTATGATTTCCATAGTGGCATAAATAAATAAATAAAGTAGGAAAACAAGAGATACAAAAAAGCAGTTCCTATGATGTTTTAACTAACCTGAACTGTGGTGGCACAGTGGTTAGAATGCAGTACTGCAGGCTACTTCTGCCAGCTGCCAGCAGTTCGGCAGTTTGGGATTTCAAGTCTTGCTGGCTCAAGGTTGACTCAGCCTTCCTTCCTCCCAAGGTTGGTAAAATAAGGCAATATGAGGCAATATGCTGATTCTGTAAACTGCTTAGAGAGGGATGTAAAGCACTGTGAAGTGGTATGTAAGACTACCTACTAATGCTATTGCTAAAAACCCCTCCGGAACAGCTTCATTTTCACCTGTTCTCAGAAGAATGACAGGATATATGTGTTATTATTTTCATAATAATGAAAATTGTTATAATTACTTTAGCATTTCAATATACAAATATATCTGCATAACACCCCAGACTTAGAATTATTTATACATTACAACATCCTCATGATCTGACTCATATTAGAAGCTAAATTGGGTTGGCCTGAGCAAGGACTATTGACTAAGATGTTGAAAAACATGCTAAAACAAAGCAAAAGGAACTAGTAACACTGTTAATATAATGACACACACACACACACACACACACACACCCTAGGGGTTGGCTCTGGCTGGCATTACTGCCAGTTCGCTCATGTGCACGCTGCATGCACATGCACAGTTCAATAGAAATTGTTCTGCACATGTACAGAACTAAAAAAAAAGATGGCGGTGGTGATGGCGGCGACTGGGGAAACAGTTCAGAGTCATGTCCAGCCTGGGTTGCTGCCGGTCCTGTGAACCAGGTCGGCATACCACTACCGGTTCGGCCAAACCAGTCTGAACTAGTAGGAACCCATCTCTGACACACACACACACACACACACACACACACACACACACACACAGAGTTTAGCACAAATTTAGGGTATTATTTTATTTTAGAAATCTTAATGATGCATTCATTGATGACATTTGCCCATGTCATGGTTGTTTATTATGCAGGCATATAATCAAGCTATATAGTCCTAGCTTGTCTGGGTGATACTAAAACTTCATATAAAATATGATTATCCTAACATGGGTGTCAGCCCATGAGTTACATTTGTGCACTTATGTTTGCATAACAATTTGCGAAAATGCTATCTCACATCTGGAAATGTGCATAACTGCACTGGAACGTACATAAGGATCCTTCACTTCCCGTTCCACATCCCATTTTTGGCTGAAAATGAAAAGCAGGCCTGCAGTTTGTGCAGTTGTGACTGTTTTACTCTAACAGAAATTAAATAAAGGAGGGCATCTCCCTGTTCTGTAACCACCATGCACTTTCGGGGGAACATCTTATAACCTAGAGGTTGTTGTCTCTAGTACAGGGTTTCTCAACCTTGTCAACTTGAAGAGGTCTGGACTTCAACTCCCAGAATTCTCCAGCCAGCGCTGGCTGGGGAATTCTGGGAGTTGAAGTCCAGATATCTTCAAGTTGACAAGGTTGAGAAACACTGCTCTAGTGTTTTCATTCAAATACTCAATGGGAAGTAATTTAAAACTGTCCCTAAACCTTCGCAATAGACAAGGACAGTGGGGATGAACACTTTTGAATTGGGGAAGAAAAGTTTCAAGGAAGTGTGATATTATCCCAGAAAACCAAACACTGCAATGCTCAGTCCATATAAAGAGGTTTTTTTTTTATCCCACTCACTAATTTGATCTTCCTCTGATTTGTCACTGGAAACATTTAAGGAACTGAGAAGTGAGTAATTTTCTTTAAAGGTGAAATCACTTATGTGAAGGCTCCTGGGAAGGGAGATATATTTTTATCATGATTACAGTCTCTGGGGTTGCTCACTTAGCTTTCTTAATCAAAATGTTCCAGGTTCCTTTGGCTGAGTTTTGTCATTCCAGGTACTGTACAATCTTGCTATTTCTGGAATTCTGGTAAATATTTGAGTTAGTGCCCTTAATTGTCTTTGTGGAAACGTACCTTTTATCAATATTTGGACCATATACACAGCATGGTCAAGGAATGGAGAAAGGAAATACTTCTCCATTTATTGTGGTACATATTTTAGAAATCTAGGAGGTTATTGTGGAGGAGGGGGAAACCTGTAGTTACTAAACTGATTAGATTACGCTTGCAGCTTTGCAGTTAGACCAAAGGATTTTTAAGAAGCAAATTCTATCTGTGCCTACTAATTCTCAGAATGCTAGTATCTGTATATTGGCATGCATTTATGATCAGAGATTGAAGTAATCAATTAGTCATTAAAAGATAGCTCCTTGAAATAGCTATTCCTTCTTAATTCCATCTTGATAAAAGTTTGGAAAGTCTTTTACTGCTGTTGTCACAACCATTGAAAGCTTCAAAATTTAGTAAAATGCCTTGGGAGTTTATTGCATTTGGCATCTCTTTGCTTCTAGCTCAGAGCAATATACAGATTAGGAAGGATGCTAGAGTGATGCCAACAAAACCTATCACGAATGCCAGATATTTATTTTAAGGAAAAATTCAGATAGCATTACACAATATGGTTGTGCCTGGTATCCTGCTTGAATGGGAGTTTGGACTAGATGACCTATAAGGCCCCTTCTAACTCTGTTAATCTGTTATATGGTCTGGTGAACTTTTCTGAGATGTTTTTTCTAACTAGCTTCCCAGGGAACTACAGAATGTTAGATTTCCCTTTCTTCCTTTATCACAGAACATACTGCATGTTAATTTGCTTTAAAGGTCAGTCCTTCCTTTTAATCTGAAAAAAAAGACCCTGCAGGTTGTTTCAGAAGTAAAAGTAAATTGCTTAATTGCTTAATTGCTTTTAAAATGTTGGTCCCATGACTAGCACTGGGAGAACAAATGGGCATTGTTAGCAGGAATTCAGGTGCTTTCAAGGAATTTTGTGACAGTAAGTCCATTTAAAATCTTCTCCTCCTCCTCCTCCTCCTCCTCCTCCTCCTCCTCCTCCTCAGTATAAACTGGTCTGGAATAATTGATGATAATAAAAAACTTATTACTGTTACTACTACATGTTACTGATGATTTATTATATGAATAAATGAATGAATGTATATTTTATTTGTTTTTAACTAGTCAGCTTGTTTTCAACCAATTTGACCATTATTCATTGTACGTGCAGTACTTTCTTCATATTAATATTCTCATTTCTACCAAGTTTTGGAACGGATGTTTATTAGAATTTGAAAATGACACAAAGTCTTTAAAGCATCACTGAAAAACGCCAACATTCCAAATTCTCTTTAAAAATGCTTATGTGCATCTCTTCTGAGCTCTCCCTTTATCTTGCTTTCTTGCTACACATCAAACCCTGGCAAACACTTATCTGTATGTACAGAAGAACGTTTTAATCAATATCCACCTTCTATCATCCTTTTATACAATTAGCAGTACAGCATCTTGATTCTGCACATAATTATTCTAATACTGTTTTCAGGTTTATGTAAGCTCCATACTATTTTGGGTGGTTAATATTTATCCAGGTATACATTTATAGTGTAAGGCAACTTTCCTAACCTGAGGTCCTTCTAAACTTTAGATTCCTGTGGTTGAGCTGCAGAAGATGAATTGGGGAAGATCTAGAAGCTGAAGTCTTGAAACAATGAATGAGTGGATATTATATCAGTGTTAATTCTTGGTGACTTCCTGGATGAGTCCCTGCAGTTTCCTTGGCAAGATTTTGGAAGTGGTTTGCCATTGCCTTCTTCCTAGGTTGAAAGAGAGTGACTGGCCCAAGGTTACCTTGTGCCTAAATCTAGACTAGAACTCACAGTCTCCTAATTTTTAGCCTATGCCTTACTCTCTAAATCAACTGACTCTCATTAAAAAAATACTACTTTTTAAAAAGAAATTCATTTCATAAAAAGTAATAATAATCTCAAACTATTTTTATCATGTTACTAGCCTATAACCCAGCGTTGCCTGGGTATTTAATTTATAGGAGGAAAAGGTCTGGACCAAACGTAATTTCTAATGTTGGATTTTCCTCCTCCTGTAGAGGGCACTTTTTTTAGAGGCCTTTTTCAAACAGTTAAGCAGACTCATCCATTGGAGACTCTGGCAGCAGCTAATCGAACCTGACCTCAGCAGCTCTTGCCTTTTTCCTTTTATATTTTTACATTTTCATCATGGCAGAGAAGAGCAGAGTTGAAATCCTCTGTGACACAGCTGGAAAAGGTATGTGGGTCGGAGGGAGGGGGAGGAATTCAAAATTAATGTAATTTGTAAGTAATTGTATTATTGTAAGTAATTTGTGTGTGTGTGTGTGTGTGTGTGTGTGTGTGTGTGTGTTTTACCCACCTCTGCTGGCGCGTGGGCTGGCACTTTATTTTTTATGTGGGACATAGCAGCTGGCAGGGCTTTTGGACATTGTGGCAGGGTGGCTTTTGCCTCTAGCGCTGGGGCGGCAGGGCAGCTTTGGTTCTATCCAGCATTGATTCTTTGAAGCTATGGCCGGGGCGGCAGGGCAGCTTTTGCCTCTTGAAAGCTCTTGAAAGTTCTGCTGTGGGCGAAAGAAAGTGCTTTAATCAGTGGGGTGCCGGGAGAGAGGAGAGAATGCTCAGGCATTCTCTCCTCTCCGCCCGGCATGCACCCCACTGACTAAAGTGCTTCCTTTTGACCACCTGAGCTCTGCTGCGGGTGAAAGAAAGGGCTTTAATCAGTGGGGTGCCAGGGGAGAGGACTGCCTCACTAGCCATAAACTTCACCGCACGTCACTGCTGTGAAGCCATTACCACGGCAACTCCACTGTGCTTTTTAAGGCAGTAGAGTAGAAGCCATTTTAAGGCACAACAGGCTGTATCTTAACAGAACACACAGCCCAAGGTGTGGTAGGAGTATCTTACCCCCACCGTATTTGTTTCCAGAGAGTAAGGCATCTGTGTACCAAGTTTGGTTGAAAGTGCTCAAGGAATTCCATAGTTATGCTGGAGTGTTTGTGTGTGTGTTTGTGTGTGTGTATAATGATAGGAGAATAAACTTCTAAACCTATTCAAAGAGGAATAGTTTTTGTTTATAAACTGAATTTGGCTAACAACAAACAAGGCTTTTCAAACACCATCCATTCCTATTGATAACTTCACACGGCACTTCATTTGACTAAGAAGAGCAGAGGGGTTTGCAAATCGTGCTAAGTTCAATTCAAATGGCCTACATTAGTTACTCCTGCAAGATCTAATCAATTTAGAAAATAAATTGGATATGGAGGTCTGACTCAATGTGAATTGAAATTCCATGCTAACCAAATTTGATCTGGATCTTTAAACTGCAGGCCTGTTTGCACTGAGAACAACTGAACTCAAATCAATTTGGAGCTTTAACCATTTACACAGATCTACAGGTGGGCACCCGTGCTTCATTTGAGAGGTGGACTGATCTTTTAGTGTCCGATCTGGGCTTATTGAAACTACACTAAATCCACCTATGTCTTTAAAAGTGTAACATTTGCTATGTCCTTCATGTTTCTGCTTGATTTCTGCCTGTCAAGAGGACAAAACTCAAGATTGTCTATAACTTTGAACTTGGATAAAAAAAGGGAGGTAAGAGCTTCAATATTGCTAATGAAAGGGTTTTAGCTCCCTCTTGTGGAGAAACATCTTCATTCCACAACCATATCTGAAAATAAAAGCTAAAATCTGGAATTTAAAATCTGTCAGGAAATAATGACTCATTCTTCCTCCTAAAGAATCTCAGAGACAGAGATTACATGTTTCAAACTCTTCAGGATATCTTCCCTATTTATACCTCAGTGTGACAAGATTAAAAACTCATAGGATGATGATTTCCCTTTTTTCTGTTTCTCAGGTTATTGGATCTCTTAGGAGCGCTATGTTTGTTAATCAGACTGAAGGAGCTGAAAAGGGATACAGGAAAATTTCTTTGCAAAGTATTCAAGAAAACCTTAGATTCAACTTTGAGCAACTTGTAGGAAGGTTACAAGAGCAATGACAATATGTCCCTGAGCATCACTGGTTCCAAATCTGGGGAATCTTTGGAAAAGATGTTAGTAGATTCTTCTTCTCCTCCCAGAGAAGATTCTGCTTAACCTCCCAGAGAAGGAAAGGAAAATAAAATTGAACAGAGGCTGGGGCATCTGTGTTCTCCGGAAAGACTTTATAATGCTTTGGTAAGGCCACATGTGGAATACTGCATCCAGTTTCGGTTGTATGATGTAAAAAAGATGTTGAGACTCTAGGAAGAGTGTAGAGAAGGGCAGCAAAGATGATTAGAGGAGTGGAGGCTAAAACATATAAATAACGGTTACTGGAATTGAGTATATCTAGTTTAATGAAAGAAGGACTAGGGGTGACATGATAGCAATGTTCCAATATCTCAGGGGTTGCCACAAAGAAGAGGGAGTCAAGCTGTTCTCCAAAGCACCAGAAAGCAGGACAAGAAGCAATGGATGGAAACTAACCAAGAACTAAGGAGAAGTTTCCTGGCAATTAGAATAATTAATCAGTGGAACAACTTGCCTCCAGAAGTTGGGAATGTTTCAACAATGGAAGTTTTTAAGAAGACATTGACAACGATTGGTTGAAATGGTATAGGGCAGTGATGGCGAACCATTTTTGCCTCAGTTGCCAAAAGCATTCGGGTGTGCACGCTCATGTGCCCACCCCATAATTTAATGCCCCCATGCCATGCCCCTGGCGCATGCATGTGAGATTTAATGCCCCCCATGCATGTGTCCCACACATGCGCTCACGGCTTTCTTGGAGCATGGGCAGGATAAAAATGGCCTCCCTTGCCCCCGGAAGCCTTCCGGAGGCTGGAAATGGCCCATTTTCTGACTTCTAGTGGGCCCAGTAGGTCCATTTTTCACCCTCCTCAGGCTCCAGAGGCTTTCTAGGAGCCTGGGGAGGGCAAAAAACTGTCTAACATGCAAACTGGAAGTTTGGAAATGCACCTGGGTTGCCCGTTGGGAAGTTTTTCTCCCTCAATAGGTCCTTCAGTAGGCTTCCCTGAAGCCCCCAGAGGGCGAAAAATGGCCCAACGTGGAAACCGGAAGTCCATTTCCAAACTTCTGGTTTGCGCATTGGGCTGTCTTTTTCCCTCCAGAGGCTTCAGGAGGCTTCCCAGAAGCCTCCAGAGGGCAAAAAATGGCTCAACATGGAAACCAGAAGTCGGTTCTTGAACTTCTGGTTTGCGCATTGGGCAGTTTTTCACCTCCAGAGGCTTCAGGAAGCTTCCCTAAAGCCTCTGGAAGGCAAAAAACCACCCAATGCGCAAACCAGAAGTCTGTTCCCGAAAAAAGGCCAAAAATCAAGGCTGAAAATCGGCCAGCCAGAGCGTGCATGTGCGCTGGAGCTGACAGGGCAATACCTTGCATGCCCTCAGAAATGGCTCTGCATGCCATCTGTGGCACGCGTGCCATAGGTTCATCATCGCGGGTAAAAGGTTTCCTGCCGGATCAGGATGTTGGACTAGAAGAGCTCCAAGGTCCCTTCCAACTCTGCTGTTCTATTCTATTCAATTCCTTACCTTGACTCAAGGATATGTGCACTCTACATTAAAAGATGAGCTTTGGAAAGGGTATTTAGCAATAGCAATAGCAGTTAGACTTATATACCGCTTCATAGGGCTTTCAGCCCTTTCTAAGCGGTTTACAGAGTCAGCATATTGCCCCCAACAACAATCTGGGTTCTCATTTTACCCACCTCGGAAGGATGGAAGGCTGAGTCAACCCTGAGCCGGTGAGATTTGAACAGCCGAACTGCAGAACTGCAGTCAGCTGAAGTAGCCTGCAGTGCTGCATTTAACCACTGCGCCACCTCGGCTCATTTGTGTCTATGGAATTCCAAATGGATACCCTGTATACATATAGCAGTGCTAATTGAATTAAATGGCACCACTTGTTAATTATTAAATGTTACATTTTCATTTGAGTTTAATTTCCATATAATTTGATTCATATCTGGTACTGCTCAATTATTACTCAGTCATTAAGGTCATTGGTCATCCTGCCTCAGCCAGTGGGCTCAACATAGTTGAGCCAAATGCCCTTTTATTTACTTACTTAAAGTATTCACAGAGCTGCCCTTCATAAAGCTAAAATCTCTTTTAAGCTGAATAAGCAGACCCCTCTTCTAGACAATCAACATGCAGCTAGCTTGGGCAGCAGTTACAGTTCAAGAACAGTCTAAAAGTCTGTCAGCCTCTCATCACAGTTCAAGTCCTGCAGAAGGACAAAGGACCAATGGATTCAGAATCTGAAACTGTACTTGGATGGTTCAAGAGAATTGTCAGCCATCGTGGTACACATAAAGCACTCTTCACAGATGGCATGCACCAGGGGTGGGTTTCTCGCCCCGTTCCAACCGGTTCGGTTGGAACGGGGCCGGTGGCGTCCTCGTGCACGCGCGTGGTGCACGCATGTGTACTAGTGTCTGCGCGACGCTCCAGCTGCTCCTGGAAGATCGTGCAGGCGCTGTATGCGTCCTGCGCAGGCTAGAAGCGCAGAACTCGTCAAAACTGGGTAAGGACCGCGGGTGGGCGGGCGCGCCCTTTGCCGTTCCCGGAAGTTACTTACTTCCGGATTCGCCGACCAACCGGTTCACAGGGACCGCCACGAACTGGTTGAAACCCACCCCTGGCATGCACTCTTCTGACCTAGGCTCCCTTACAAGCATGAAGTAGAGTCTGGGTCCCAGCAAAACCTCTTTTATTTACACATCTGTGAATTGCTTTCATTCACACTCAGCAAAGCTTGGCAAACAGTCTTTCAGAGGAATATTTATCAACATGGACCTTATCTTGCGTGGTGAGATAGCTGCCCAACAACTAGTTTCCAAACGCAGGGCAAGGCAACACTCAGCACAGAGTCTCTTATAATCAGAAACAGAACTTTCCTCTCTTGAAATGACCGAAGGAACAAATTGTTTCCTGCAAAAGCCCATTCCCCATTCGCTCCTCTTTTGTTTGGGAGGGGCCAAACTCCTCCAAGGTGTGGCTTTATTCCCAAGTTGACCCTCCTTTCTTAGTTGTTCTTGTCTTCTGGCAGCTCTGTGTATGTGCACCTGGGAACAGGCTCCAGCTGTTCCTCTGCCTCACTGCTTAGCTCCCTCTCTGCCTCCAACGCAGAGCCCTTGTCTGAGCTTCCCTCAACCTTCAGGACTTGCCCATATTCCTCCCCAACCTCCTCACTATTCAATTCTGCTGCCAGCTCCACAGCCTGCTGGTGGGCCACGTTTCTGAACTCCAAATACAGGGATTGGAAGGTGCAACAGTACCAAGATTTGTTCACAGGGATTTTTTTTTAAAAAAAAATAATCTCAATAATAATTTCAAGTAAGCTTCTTCTACATAGTCAAAATGTAAAAATTCTACATATAACCTCCCTCTAGTGGAGAAACACTTGCTTTGCAAGTATTGCATATATATTTGATGCAATTCAGTAACTCTGTTTTTCTCAGCCTTTTAACTGATTGTGAGAGTCGTTTCATCCATATAACACCTCAGTTGAGGGAGCTGCTTCATCTGCCAGGTCTTCTTTTTTTCGGGATACAATTCAAGATGCTCATTATAAAACCTCTAAGCCTCAGTCCTGAGTGTTTTCTAGTCTAGGTGGAATTTGCCATCTTATAGGATCTAGCAGTGAGGGCAAATGGGTCAAGCAATCACTAATATACAAATTTAGTTTAAATAAAGTGTCAGCATATATACATGCATGCCAGAGGTGGGTTGATCCTGGTTCGGCCTGATCAGGCGAACCGGTAGTAGTGGTGGCGGGAGGCTCCACCCACCCACCCAGACGCTTCTGTGCATGCACAGGAGTGTATTTAGGAGCGCACCCGAAGTCGTAGTAAAAAAATTGGCAACCCACCACTGATGCACACAATGCAATGCAATGAGGGCATAATATATTAAATTAAGATAAAACCATAACAAAATTTACATACTATGGAGCCATAGAATTACAATGGGATAGATGTTATAATATAATGGTGCCTATGAAATGGTTGTACTCTTGTTAAATATCTATGTTCTTCCAATGTCTGCACTGTATATTTTTTTAATCATTTTTAATTGCTTTAATATTTTGTATTGAGGTGTTTTGCTTTGCTACTCCTTTTCAATTGTAAATTGCTCAGAGTGACAAAGGGGAGATAAACATTGTATAAACTGAATAAACAAACAAACAAACAAATAGCTGAAATATTGCAGTGGGTAGTCTGTACAGAGTAATGTGACAGCAAATGATGATACCAGGACCTTTATACTGGACACCCAGGTAGTGGTGTAATACCTGAGACATTGATCATAGAACCAGCAATCCATAGCAGAAATTTATTGGTATGTGTGAAGCAGCAATAGGGCAATCAGAACTAGGTCTGTGTTGCCCATTTAAATTTGGCACAGAGCCTGAACATACTTACTGTAGTTTTAAGAACTCACTTTAAGAAATAATTGTGATCTATTTCAAGTAAGCTTCTTCTACATAGTCAAAATGTAAAAATTCTACATATAACCTCCCTCTAGTGGAGAAACACTTGCTTTGCAAGTATTGCATATATATTTGATGCAATTCAGTAACTCTGTCTTTGGTGAAAATATGCATGGGTTTTCTCCTTTTGCCTTCAATCAATGATAGTCACATGCAAAACAAAATATCATGATTACTTTTGCTAAAATAATTCCACACTAAACACCAACAAAATATATTCCCAGCAGCTGAGTATCGATTAGCCACACACAAATAAACTCTGCAGAATCGTTCTTTTTTCTCTACTGGGGGAATCAGAATAAAGACCTTCAGAGGTCATTACAATGTAATTATAATAGTGTACCACGAGATTTCATATTATAACTCTAGTGGAATTAGTGGATTTCTGTTTAGGAACATGTATAAAAGGAAGGCATTAAATTAAAAAAAACAACCTTGGTTTTTAAGATTCTGTATAAAATGAAGGTTGATAAAGTGACATTGCTTATTTTGTTTTTAAAAATTGGTGCAAGGATGGATGGTTGGACAATGAAAATAAAAGTATATGGACTTATATACATAAGAGTTGAGTAAACTGAAGCAGCTGGCAAAATTGTGTAAGGTCTACACACTTTGTGGACTTAGAAGACATAAAGAAACATTCAAATTACTGGTAGGTAGAAAAATGGTCATAGTCACGACACAGAATATATACTTTTCTCCATAAAGTCTCAGGTTCAAATTTTGGCAAGTCCACTTAAAAACAAAATGCAATAATAATGGGAAAAGTCTCTGGCTGAACTCTTTGAGAACCTCTGAGAAGCAGAGAAAATAAAACTAGATTAAATGTCAAAAAGTCATCTTCATGTTTCCTTGATGCTGTGTAACTGGGTAAGGTTTCTTCTTGTTCCTCATTGGCTTACAAGTTACAAGTATTGTGCACATATCTGCCCCATAGTGGAATTTCTCCATTCTGCTCCACTATCTTGAAACCAAACTTACCGCCTCATTTGGCAATGATATCTACAAAAATGGTATCACAAATATTTTGATGCCTTGAAGATGCAATACCTATTGGCTTTGGAAGAAGTTTGTGCTGGGTGGGAACACAGACATTCTGGGTGAGGAATTTGGAACATATCATTAAATACCAAGTTGTCAGATTTTAAGGTTTCTACCATGAATACTACTTTACACCACAGAGCAGAGTTCCAAGTTCAAGTTTGTTTTTTCTTGTCTTGTCTTGTCTTGTCTTGTCTGGTCTGGTCTGGTCTGGTCTGGTCTGGTCTGGTCTGGTCTTGTCTTCCTCTTCCTCTCTTGTTGCATTGCCAAGACAGTATATTCTCTTGCTGTTGTTCTTTTGGCTTGACTGTTGACTTGATTTTGGTTGGCAATTATAAAGTACTAATGTCAACTGCATTTTCCTTATCATGTTATCTCACATCCCCCAATCCTAATTTTGGCCATTTTAAAATATATTTTTTTATCTTAATGTGTGTGTTTCTCTAGATTCTAAACACTGTAGTGTTTCACTTTCTGCCAGACAATTTATGACTTCTTCAGGTGTTATGTGTCACATGCATAGTTTTCTGCATATAGAGGACATAGTGGATCGAATAATGGTTCTTATTATTCTTATTATTTAATGCACATTAAATGTTGCAAACCTAACCTATTTTGTTTATTGCAGTTCCCTAGCCATTGCACTTGTAATTCTGAATTTTTATGTATGTTAGGAGCATGCAAATCACTGATAATGGAGAAATCTGTCAATATTGGTTTTGCTTTGCTTGTCTTTCTTTACTCATTTTTCAACTGCAACGTATTTGTGTCTCATGATTAACAGTGAAGGAACAAGCAATCAAGAATTAGCAATTGATAGGCCTTGGAAAAGATATTCAGATGCTATGATGTGTTTATACTTACAAAGATGAGAATTGTTCAAGCCATAGTATTCCTTATAATATTCTGAGGAAGGAAAACTTGGACTTTGTATAAGCAGGATAGGAAGGATATTGATGCGTTTGAAGAATGGTGTTGGAGAAGATTTCTGAGAATATTGTGGATAGCCAAGAAAACAAACAATGGATCATTGAAAAAAAATCAACCTGGAGTGGCCAGTTTTAAATTATGCTATTTTGGATATAATATGTAAAGACCTAGCTCTCTGGAGAAGGATCTAATATTGGTGGAAAGAAAAAGAAGAGGATGGCCTATAGTAATCAGTTACAATGATAGTGGGCCCACCATTGGAAGACATGAAAAATGAGATTAGGGAGAGTTTATTATAGAGAAAATCTACCTTTGTGGTCTCTAAGACTTGACAGAGATTTGATGGTTTATAATTAACCAACCCACCCTACAATCAAAACTCCGTATCAGTGGTGGGTTGGCAATTTTTTTACTACCGGTTCAGGCGTGCTCTTGCACATGGTTGCCACTTCTGCGCATGCACAGAAGTGTCCAGGCAGGTGGGCTGAGCCTCCCACCGCTGCTACTACTCGTTCCCCCAATCTGGGACGAACCAGGAGCAACCCGCCTCTGGTCCACATGCCATCTTTTTTATGGACATTCTGAATGTATACATTTTGTACAATTTTTTTGTAGGCATCATTTTCAAATTGTGAGGTTTATGGGGAGATTCCAGTATCACTATGCTTTGGATTGCAATTTAACTTTGGAAATGTTGATTAGGTAAACAAATTATCTCCTATATGTTTATCTATTGCCCTCTGCCCATTTAAAATGAATCAGCCCAAATCCAGTTCTCTAGCGCACACAGAAACCTCTTGTTTCATTGATCTCCATGCAGCACTAACCCTTCAGGAGATCCTCGTTTGGTCACATCAGCTAATCTTATAAATTGCCTCCTGTGCTTCCTTTTCCTTTCTCTGCCTCTGTACTGATAACCTATGTTATTTATGTCACACAGAGTTGAGTGATGCAATAGGTTAAATGGCTGAAAATGTCACAGCGTCTGAAAATCAATGTCTGATCTTTGTTTTGCACAGATCACCATCTTGCTTTTCTTCATTCCTAGGGGGCAAATGTTCCTCAAGCTCATCAGTAGACAGCATTTCTTTCTCTTTTTCCTATAACCTGAAGTAACCTTTTCATGGAAAGAGT
Source organism: Thamnophis elegans (assembly GCF_009769535.1). Taxonomy (NCBI): domain Eukaryota; kingdom Metazoa; phylum Chordata; class Lepidosauria; order Squamata; family Natricidae; genus Thamnophis; species Thamnophis elegans. Next base: position 123,072,873 of record NC_045541.1, read on the forward strand.
CCTAGAAATTTACAGCTGATTCTTTTGATAATGTTTTTCTTAGCAAAAAAATAACCTGCTTTCCTCAACTGCTGTTCTTAAATATATTGCATATATCTCAAATATACAATGTCTATGTGTATTCTATCCATCTGTCTGTCTGTCTGTCTTCCCGCCCACCCGCCTGCCCGCCCATCCATCCATCCATCCATCCATCCATCCATCCATCCATCCATCCATCCATCATACTTTGAAGACAGCAAAGTCCACATTATGGAGGACCGCTGGTGTGAAAGAGGGGGTCAAAGAGGCCATTTATGTTGAAATTGAACAGCCCTCTCTCAACAGAGGGAGAGGGATACAACACCATCTATCTCCAGTCTACAACACAGTCCTTTCAACAGTTCCAAGAAGGCTCCATGCCCATTTGCACCACCAGGTGATGCTGATGACACAGATAAACCTTCAGATGTCCTTAACGACTCTCTGAAAGAATGCAAATGACCAGCTGTCTGCAAGGAGTATAAATCCTTCCATTCCCCACCATCCAGTCAGAGCTGCAGAAGCTTCTTGGTTGAGAAGCAAAATGTCTTCAAAGAGAAACCAGAAAGTCCAGTTGCCTCTTGAAAAAAGAGCACCTTTGGGACATTCATCATCTATCATCTATCATTTATCTATATGATCAATACAACCTCAGAATTGGTTAGGATTAGCAATTATTTTTAAAAAAGGTCTTAGCCATGTTGATCAAAAGTCTTCTTTCTTGTTCCTTTATCAAAAAAACAAATAAAAACAAGACTCCCCCCAAACCTATTTCAAGTACTGACAAACAACATATATCAATAATCATGAGTGCAGATGAAGTGTACAATTCTCTTTCATTGTTTTTGCTAACCTCATGCTTTAAAACCTATTATTTGGAAGACAAAGTGCACCTTTGGGCTGAAAAAGTCCAGAGTGCACACAGACGGTTTTCTAGATTATATTCTGTATCAGTGTTTAAATCAACCTTGGGAATTTTAAGAAGTGTGGGCTTCAACTCCCATAATCCCACAGTCAGCAAGCTGGTTTGGGAATTTTGGGAGTTGAAGTCCACAAATCTTAAATCTTGCAGGATTTAGAAAGACTGTTCTATATTGGTGATAGATATTTTTAAAGAAAAAAAAAAACCATGTTACTGGAAATTTCACATTTTCCCCTCACACACACACACTTTAAAGAGATGAATGCATTACAGTTTTTTTAAAGAGCAGAATTTAATTTAAAGAGTCATTTAATTAGGTCCGAAGTTATATACATAGGCTGAGAGAGCCAAAGTGGGCAGTGGTTAGGAAGCAGTACTGCAGGCTACCTCAGCTGACTGCTGGCTGCAGTTCAGCAGTTCAAATCTCACCGGCTCAAGATTGACTCAGCCTTCCATACTTCCGAGGTGGGCAAAATGAGGACTTAGATTGTTGGAGGCAATATGCTGACTCTGTAAACTGTTTAGAGAGGGCTGTAAAGTGTATATAAGTCTAAGTATTATTGCTATTTAGGTCACTTTAAAAAAAACTAAACTATTTTCATCCCTTCCTTAATATAAATAGAAGAAAATGTTTTTCTTTAACCAAGACATAAATGAAAACAATAAGTAATTGCAGTTGAGATGTATTTCATTTTGCTCAAGAATTAAAGTATCTACACTACGTATTCCTTCTTGGGAAACTGGGACATGTTCCTGATGATAAAGGAGACTAGCAAAACAAAGCAACTCATTATAATACTCTATTTTTATCTCATTTTTGAACAATTCTCCAAAAATCCTAATTGTTATGACACAAATGTTCAGGAGCTTCAATAAAACCTTTGTGCATGCAAACAATTTTCATGGTGTTTACTGGCACTGTATTTTGGAGCGCTACCCATGTGATTATGTATTATGAATCTGCCAGTTTTCATAGATATAAGACAGGACCAAACAAATGCAATTTTCCTTCCCCCTTCTTCCAAATAAATAAATGATGAATGAAACTAAACCATTTTAAGCTTTTTGGCCATTTCTTTCTTTTTTAAAGTGGCAGTGGCTGGCGGGCGGGAGGAGGAGAGTTTAGAGGATCGAGGGTAGAGAAGACGCATTTTTTGGCAGCCATTCTTGAATGATAAATATAAGCAATCAGAAGAATAAAGGAAGCAGCATCTTTTTATATGGAAGGGAGAGACTAAAGGAGCATGTTGTCAAATTTGGTAATTATAAAGTCTTGAGATGCTGCCTTTTCTCTTTGTACCTGCAGCTTTCTCATTAGGATGTCTTCCATTTCTTTATTATGCTTTTTTGAAGGACATCCAATTTCATAGCTGCAAATCATTTCTCCAAATTTATCTTTTGCAAACTCTGCTCCTGCTGGGTCACTAGTCCCACTGTCTTTGGGTAATGCTAATACTTGGTTTTCATTTGTCCACTGAACTTCAAATGTTCAAAAGTGTTTCATATATAGTATATTGCCTCTATAATTTGGACCTAGCCTTGTTTCATACTTACTTGAGTTCTTATGGGATGCTGCTGGCCATTGACTGATCTTGCTGGGAGTGGGGAATTTTTATTTATTTATTAGATTTGTATCCTGCCTGTTAGCTTTATATGTTTGTAATTACTCATACTTTATGTTACATCTATATTGATCTGAGCATCATTACAGCACCAAGTTGGTGGATATGATGGGTTATGTGCCAGCAAGTTATTTTTGAGTCCTAGAGACCAGATAGATAGATTTTCTCCATGAGGATCTATGCCTAACATGTTCTTTCAGGTCTCCCTGAAATTAAACAAGAAGAGATAGGGTCAAGAATGAATGGATGTTGAGAAAATGTGAACTGAATACCAAAATGAGTAACCACTATGAAAGATATATACAGTACTGTGGTTCTCAGAAAACAAAGGAGAATTGATTTCTAAAATAAATACATGAAGAATTAATGCAGAGGGTGAGAGGACACAGAAGAGAAAGTTGTGCTGGATGGAATTGATAAAATCCTCAAAAAGTGAAGAGTAAGAACTAAAAAGAACATAAGAAAATATCTGAAATGGTACGTGGACATAGAAGAAGCAAGAATCATTTCCATAAATAAAGCTTAAAGAGACGTGTAGGGAGTGGTATGTATAAACTAGATTAAGTTATTTTTTTTTCTTCTAATTTTATGCCTTTTTTCCTTTACTCTTCCAAGTTCCACCTCTGCAGTTTGTTTAGCTAGGAAGACTAGAAGGGATAACATGATGGCCATATGTTGATTGTATTTGTCACATTGAGTAAAATATTATGTAAAATGTGATTCAAAAGCAGATTTTTAAAAATCCTTATGTTAATCCTTGAAGGCAGATTACTACCTTTCATTTCTCTACAGAAAATAATTAATGGTTGCAAATAACATACATCAGCAGATACCTCTGGCTACATCTCCATTTTTAAAAGCAGAATGGATTGCCTTGAAAGATTTAAAAAGAAAAGGGCAACATTTGGGAGCCAGGGCGATTAGTGAATATGAGTCCAATTGTGAATATCTGGGAAAGATTATACGTTTTAAAAAGATTTTCTTCTATACCATGTCAAGGTTGTGTCAGGGTTCCAAGGAACACCCCCAACAAAAGAAAACTCCGAGGCTAGGCATTCCTCAAATTTCCATTTTATTAGAGATGTAATGTTGGCACATCTGAAAGCTTCCAGGTTTCCCCACCCAAAGGAAAGTCCAAGTCCCTGCTCCAGCACTCACATGCCCATCACATGGGCCAATCAATGCACCGTCCCAGCTGGAGATACTCCCAAGTCACGCCTCTCCAGGTGCAGGGCAGAATGGCCTTGACTCTCAGCCAAAGGAATGTTATTTTGACTATATATCTCCCCGGCTCCATGCAATCCCCCCCTCCCAGTTTTCCACAGCATGTGGCAGGCCTGAAGATCAAAGGCCCAAGATGGCTTCCAGGCCTGACAATCTGCTTGACTCTTTAAATCAGCTGTGCTGGCTAGGGGATTCTGGGAGTTGAAGTCCAAAGGACCTAAAGTCGCCAAGGTGAGGAAACACTGCTTTAAATTATGAATCAAAATGGCAAAATGGATGTTATTCCAATTCCTCAGTCAACACAATAGTTCTATTTTCTTAGAAAGGGTTCCCTTCATAACAAGCTCTGGTACTGAAGGCCTATCTTTATTTAAGATGGAGAGACACCCAGATCTTTTTAAATATATTTTTTCAGTAACATTTTTTATTTCTCTCTCCCAATTGTTAAACTTATTTTATTTGCTTAATAGTATAGATCAGGTCTGTCAAATTCCCAGCCGGCGGACTGGATACATCATGTGCTGGCCATACCTACACTTGGTTTAGCAAAGGGGAAAAAAATCCCAATATGTGACGTGAGGATGCCATGAGTTTGACACCCCTGGACTAGAGCAATCCTCTCTACTACTTGTCATCCCCTACTTGTTAAAAATAAAATGAAAAGCAACCATACATATTACCTTATCCTTTGTTCACGTTTCCTTAATTTAAATATTTTAAGGGTGCTGATTAATTGCATTAGAAAGAAAATGGAGTATAGTCTGAGACAGCATCTCTGAAAACAAAAATCCTAACATGAACATGAAAATTAGAAAAAAAATATTAGTCCAATCCATATTTACAAGCAGAGAAGAAGTCATCTATCAAACAATACACTATTTGTGGGATGCTAGATCTTTCAGATCCATTTCCTTTGACGGAGCAGTTACACTAGAAACCAAATCCTATCTGCACTGTTGCCAGGTAACAAGGAGTCCTTGAATTATAATCATAATTGAACCCAGAATTGTGGTGTATATTGTGGCAGTCAATAAGTGAGTCATCACATGAACAACCTGTTTTCCTTAATAAGTGGTTTTTTTTTTCTGGAAACTGGAATCAAACACCAGAAACTGGCAAATTACACCAAACATTTCAGTCAAATGAGCCATAATTAGCTATGGGGATGTCCTCTTTAACTTTGAACAGTTGCTAAGTAACCAGTTATTGAGCGAGGAGTGCTTGTAATGCAGTGGTGGGATTCAACATTTTTACTACTGGTTCTGTGGCATAGTGGGTGGGGCTTGGCGGGCATGACTTGATGGATGTGGTAGGAGAAGGATACTGTAAAATCTCCATTTCCTCCTGATCAGCTGGGACTCGGGAGGCAGAGAATAGATGTGGGCAGAGCCAGTCATAGGTGGTATTTACCAGTTCTCTGAACCACTCAAAATTTCCTCTACCAGTTCTCCAGAACTGGCCAGAACCTGCTGAATACCACCTCTGCTGTAGTGACAATGTCTTTGCTTTTTACTGGGATCTCAGTGCCCGAATTGGATCAAAATCATTTTCAAATTCTAGCTCTCCAGTGGAGATCTGTTTAAATGAAAACTTATTTTATTTGCTTAATAGTATAGAACAGGTCTGTCAAATTCCCTGCCGGCAGACTGGATACATCATGCGTTGGCCATACCTACACCTGGTTTAGCAAAGGGAAAAAAAATCCCAATATGTGACGTGAGGATGTCGTGACACCATGAATTTGACAACCCTGGACTAGAGCAACCCTCTCTACTACTTGTGGCCCCCTTGTTACTGTCCCCTTTGACAAAAACTGAAAACAGAACAGAACAAAAAAAAAACCTATTGACTTTAGAAAATATATCACGTCATCCTAGTGCATTGTTGTAGCCTTCAAAAAGTAAACAAGAAGAGGGGATAGGAGAAAGGGGAAATAATATTTACTTTGTTTTTGACCATGGCATTTTCTTCTTTAATTTTAGTTATCAATGCTAAATGTTTTGTGTAGGAATAAGAAAAGAATATTCCATTTCAGAGTCCTTCCCTACTAATGTTTGTGTTCCATATTTCTGTTCCTTTGATTGTTTTGAAAAGACTGAAGATACCTATTTCATTTCTCAGACCTAATGAAAAGTCTATTACTTGCCATAAATAGTTTAAGGCTATGAACTTTCTCTTTCCAATATATTGGAAAGAATGCATGGTTCGTCTTGCAATTACTTGACAGTAATTAAATTTGTGGGTTTTGCTGACTTGTAGCATTTTGCCTCCACCTCCTTTGAGGTTTATTACATCAGCTGAAAGCTTCAATTCAATTGCCATCTTTGGCTAACTGCTATCTGCTTTTAATCCTGGGAAGAATCTTTCATAAACCCTTTTGTTCAATAGATAAGCAGTCTGCAATAGCTGTCTCCCTACCCATTTGTGTAACAAGTGCTATAGTGACATAACAGAATACAAAAGTGTTCCAGCCTACGCAGTCCATTGGCCTCCTGTTTAAGTGACACTGATCAAACAGTTACAAATTTATTTGAGCTTAATAGTGTTGGAAGAAATGTCCTTCCGGGTTCAGTTCCAAGTGGGGAAAAAGATACTGGAAACATGGAAGCTGTTAGAAAGATGGTTTAATAGTGGACAGGATCACATGGCTTGAGTTCCCGAACAGAAAAGGGCAGAGATACTGAGAGTGCCTTCGTTTTATGCCCTCTATGGGCCCCACCTCTATTTCCTGTTTCTGTATAAGAAATGTATTCTGACTGGTTGTCAGATTTCCAAGGGGTGGGGTGGGGTTTTTTTTAGCTACCTTTGTCGGTTGTCCTGAGACCCAAGCTTGTTTGCCTTGCTGGCTGATGTAATCTTCCCAGATGCCATGTGGTGAGATGGGTAGAGGGTTAATCCTACCTTTGTTATGTAGATTAGATTGCCTCAGGCCTTAATGGCCCATTGACAAAAGGGGGGGAAAGGAAGCTTCAGGGAGTTGCTTTGTCTTTAAAAACATGTTTCTCTTTTCTCATCCGGAGAAATATAATATTATGCCCTTTTAAATATTTCCTAAAAATTTCATTTTTCTAGGAGAGGTAGGAGTGGGTGCTAACTTTCTAGTAAAGTAAAGTGATATATTAGAATAACGTAGGCAGTTTAGGAAACATTGAATTAATTGGGCTGGACATATTTAATAGTAACAGGCAGCAGAAGGTGTGATAGCATAGAACATACCGTAATAGTAATTATATTCTAGATTTTATTAGCTGTTTAGCTTGGGTTCTTATGCCATTCTTATGCTGATTTTTGAAATTCACATTGTTGCAGTAATGTTTTTCTATTCATTTATTATACCTCTAGGTCCGTATTTCTCAAACATAGCCACTTTAAGGCGTGTAGAACTTCCATCTCCAGAATTCCCCAGCCAGAAGGAGAACTCTACACATCTTAAAGTGGCCAAGATTGAGAAACATTGCTCTGAACTGTTGATTTTTTTCCACTGTACTGCCTGTATATATTGTCCTGTATGTTCTTTGTTCCTTTAGTCCTAAAACTCTTTCTGTTCTGTCTCTATTGAACATTGCGAATCAATAAACTAATGCATTACATTTAGAATCTTGAACCTTTGCTCCAATCCCTGCAGTGCAACTTCAAACCCCGTTTAACATGGAAGCCATGTTTTCAAAATGGCTTATCTTTATAATGGAGTTGTATGCATATTTGAGAGATTCGGGGAGACCTGTGATCTCAAGCTGATGAACATTAGAACATATTAGCAGTCAGGAGAAATTCTTCAGGCTAAAGGTGGCAATCTTGATAAGTTTTTATATAGAACACAGTATAGGTTTTATACAGAACTGAAATGCTTTATTGAGAGGCTCTTTTCAAAATCACAAATTAATGCAGAAAATGAAATGAAATGGAAAGGAATGGAATAAGAAATAAAAATAAGCAAAAGTAATCTGTCCAGAAAAAAACAACCTTAATCTGCAGCAACCTTAGCAGGCAGTAGTATATGGCTGACATTTTCTGGATATGGAAGCTAAGCAGGGTCAGATCTAATTAATATTTGGATTGGTGAGTTTCGAGAAATAACAAGGTTGGGGCTAGTCTGAAGGTCTAAAAATATTCTTGGATGACAATGACAAACGTTTTCTGGGCTAAGAATATTGCATAGACGTGGTCATGAAGTCATCAGGTCTCAAGCTTGATTTTACGGATTTTGTAGCAGCAACAATACGGGTAGTTCTCAGCTTATTACCACAATTACCACCAGTGATAGACTGGTACTGACGGATGTTCATCACTAAGCAAGGTGGCTGCTAAGTGAGTTACTCCTGATTTTACAACTTTTTTTTGTTGTGTTAATCAAATTTGGCTTTCCCCATTGACTTTACTTATTGGAAGCTGTCTAGGAAGTTTGTAAATGGGAATCACTTGACTTCGGGATTGCTTTGACCATTGTGAATACAGGCCTATTGCCAAGTGCCTGAATTGCAATCACTTGACTGTGGAGATAACTTCACTGTGCTTCTCAGCCCTTAGCATCATAGTGCTTTACAGCCCTCTCTAAGCAGTTTACAGAGTCAGCATATTGCCCCCAACAATCTGGGTCCTCATTTTACCGACTTTGGAAGGAAAGAAGCAGTGGTGGGTTTCAAAAATTTTTGGAACCTCTTCTATAGATGTGGCCTGCTTTCCGGGTCCACTGGTGGAACCTCTTCTAACCTGTTTGATAGATTTGACGAACCAGTTCTACTGAATAGGTGCGAACTGGTAGGAACCCACCTCTGGAAAGAAAGCTTAATCTTGAGCCTAGTGAAATTTGACTGCCAAATTGCAGGCAGCTGACATTCAGCAGAAGTAGCCTGCAGTACTGCATTCTAACCACTGCGCCACTGCAGCTCTTAAATACATACATGAAGAATTAATAGAGAGGGTGAGAGGACACAGAAGAGAAAGTTGTGCTGGATGGAATTGATGAAATCCTCAAAAAAAGAGGAGTAAAAACTAAAAAAAAAAAAGATAATAATCTAAAATGATATGTGGACATAGAAGAAACAGGAATCATTTCCATAGATAAAGCTTATCCAGAGGGATAGGGAATGGTATTGGTATAAACTAGATTATTCTTTCTTCTTATTTTATGCCTTTTATTCTTTACTGTTTCCAGTTCCACCTCTGAAGTTTGTTTAGCTAGGAAGACTAGAAGGGATAACATGATGGCCATATGTTGATTGTATTTGTCACATTGAGTAAAATGTTATATAGAATGTGATTCAAAAGCAGATTTTTAAAAATCTTTACGTTAATCCTTGAAGGCAGATTATTACCTTTCATATCTCTACAGAAAATAATTAATGGCTGCAAATAACATATATTAGCAGAGTTCTCTGGCTCCATATCTACTTTTAAAAGCAGAATGGATTGCCTTGAAAGATTTTAAAAAATTGGGCATCATTTGTGACACCTTTCCTTCAGAATTCTTTTTCTGTTATGTCACCGCAACAGAAGAAAATGGGAAATTCTGGGACCAGAACTGCCAAATTGCAGTCAGCCGGCAGTCAGCAGAAGTAATCTGCAGTACTGCCTTCTAACCATTGCATCACTGTGGAGATGTTGTAACACTCAAAACTGCAAAGATTGGTCATAATTCCTCACTTTTTTTCAGCACTGTGGTTACCTTAAGCAGTCACTAAATGAATGGTCATGAGCCAAGGCTAAAGTACTTGTATTTCTGCAGTTTATGGTAATCAGTTTTAAACAGGTCACCAACCAGCATGGCTTATCCTTTATTTCTCCTTATCATTTTTATAACAAGGATTCTTCTTAAAAACATTTATAATACTTGGACAGGGGGTGGGAAGGATGGAGCCCATTAATAAAATCTATACTCCATTTAAAAACATCTTTAGTTTTCATTTTTTCAGAATAAGAGGGTTGGGGGCAAAGAGGAAGAACAAAATGATTGCTGTATCAGAAGAATTAATTCTGAATGATTTAGTACTCTGTTTTACGCGTGATAATTTGCAATTCCTTTTAATTCCATATGAAGCTTATTCATGTGTGTGATGCTGCTTGCTGGATTATTGATATGCTGATGCGCTGCTACCTTGTATGTGCATAGAAAACTTCATTAAGCTTGGAAGCTTTTATTGATTCAATGTATTTTTTAATCATTCCTCAACTCTGTGGCTATATTCTCATCAAACATTTAGCAAGCTAGGTTGGTAACCTGATAAAATCTGCTTTATCACTTTTTGGAGAATAGAACCTTCAGTCATTTTGACCAGGAAAGTGCTTAGTATCCATCCCATGATTCCTTAATCCAGAAAAACAATAGCAAAGCTTCATTGCACCTCTAGTTCCTTCCCAACAGCTTCACTATGACAATGCTCACCAACAGGTGGTCTATGAGAAAATTTTGGTAGTCCGCAGAAAAACTATTTGCATTTTTTATATTTCACTAAATACTATTTATCTCTTTAACAAACTCATATTAGTAGTCCACGGGATTTAAAATTATGAATTTAGTGAGGTGACCCCTGCACCATGAGACAGTTTGATCTAGTAGTTAAGACACCAAGCTAGAAACCAGGAGGCAGTGAGTTCTAGTTCCTCCTTAGGCATGAGAAATCAGCTGGATGACTTTGGGCCAACCACATATTCTCTCTCTTAGTTCACTTTACCTCACAGGGTTGTTGTGGGGAAAAACAGGAGGAAGAATAAGCATTATATGCATTATTTATGAAAAGAATAAATGTGGGATGTAAATAAAAATAAATTAAGGAGAGATTTGGTTTTTTGGCTTTTACTTTCAAGAACCTTTTCTTGCAGGACTAGATAGTCCACATAGAATAGTAGGTTGGCATTTGGTATTGGTATAACACAATGAATTTAACTAACTCTAAGGAAGACTGCATCTATTTTATGCTATACTTAACCCCTGGGACGCAAGGGCTCAGTGGCTAAGATGCTGAGCTTGTCGATCAGGAAGGCTGGCAGTTTGGTGGTTCAAATCCCTAGTGTTGTGTAATGGCATGAGCTCCCATTACTTGTCCCAACTTCTGCCAACCTAGCAGTTTGAAAGTATGTAAAATGCAAGTAGAAAAATAGGAACCATCTTTGGTGGGAAGGTTCTGTGTCCGATGTCTTCAGACACCGCTGGCTCTTCAGCTTTGAAACGGAGATGAGCACTGCCCCCTAGAGTCAGGAATGACTAGCACATATGTGTGAGGGGAACTTTTACATTTACCTTTTAACCCCTGGGAGTTAGTAAAATAGATTGACTGTAATCCCATAGCAGGTTAAAGCCCTTTTTCAGTGGCCAAGTTAAGCATGTTTTGGGAATAGTGTTTGTATGATATATATTTTAAACAATGAAATATATTTTTTTCTTGTGAAAAAAATGAAAATGCCTAGAATTTTCCTAGGATTATTCATGAAGTTAAGAATGGTTTCTGTATCTTTAGAATTCAAGACAACAGAGAAAAGGCATGCTTACCGTTTAGAAACGAGGACAATTGTAAATGTGATCTGAAACTACTCAGGCAAGTTAATGGAAACAATAAACATGAGTATTGAGAAAGTCACCTTGTTCCCTATCAGGAAATGGATTCTGCTGCTGTTTCTAAATAAATCTGGAATAATTAATTGTCTAATTAATTATGGAAATGATTTTTATGGCCTAAGTTGAAGTCAAAGATAAACCACAGCTGAAGCCATTATAATGCAACTTGGCTAGTCAGATATGCTATCTGAAGATGTGAATGGCAGTGAGAAAACAAGTGCCAGTGATGTGCATTCCAGCTTCTCTCTCCCTTTGTGTATTGATCAGGAGGCATATTTAGGTGGCGCTGATTCAGTTTTCAAACAAAAACAAATTGAAGACCAAAGTTGAAAGCATTAGGAAAACTGAATGTCTATTACTTCACCCAGTGAGGGAGTCCCAGTGTCAGGTTCCAAGTAATACCCCTAACGAAAGAAGACTGGAAGGCTTCAGTTTCCTCAAAATTCCATTTTATTAGAGATGTCATATTGGCACATCTGGGAAAATCTGAATGGAAGCTGAAAGCTTCCAGGTTTTCCCCACCCAAATGAAAGTCCAAGTCCCTGCCCAGCACCCACAGGTCCATCACATGGCCCCAATCAGGCACTGTCCCAACTGGAGATGCTTCCCAGTCATACCACTCCAGGTGCGGGGCAAGGCATACTTGACTCTCCGAGAAAGGAATGTTATTTTGACTGTACATTTCCCATGCTCCATATAATCCCCCCTCCCATTTCCCCACAGCATTACATATGGAAGGCCTGAAGTCCTAATGCAAAAGATGGCATCCAGGCAAGGGTGCAATCCTCCTGGTACGGCCCGATTCAGCCAAACCGGTAGGGACAATTGTCCTTGGTTCTGTGAACTGGTATTAAAAAAAAAGCTTCTGACGATCGCTCGGCTCACAGCTGAGCCACGTGATTGTTGGAAGCTATTTTAAAAAGCTTTTTAAAGCATTTTTTCCCCTGCCAGTTCAGGCAAACTGGCAGGGAAAAAATGCTTTAAAAAAGCTTCTGGCAGTCACGCAGCTCACAGCTGAGCCATATGATGGTCAGAAGCTTTTTTTAAAAGCTTTTTAAAGCATTTTTTCCTGCCAGTTTGCCCGAACCAGTAGGAGAAAAATGCTTTAAAAGCTTTAAAAAGCTAAAAGTGAAAAAAAGTTGGCCACGCCCACCCAGTCACATGACCCACCAAGCCACGCCCACAGAACTGGTGGTGGTGGGAATTAGATTTTGCCACTGCTTGCAGGCCTGACACCCTGTAAAAGAAATCCATAGAAGGAAAATGTGATGGTAGTAGTGGTAGTTGTGGGCGATGTTGTTGGTTTTAGCAGGGAGTAAACTGTCCTTAAACCAAAGTAATTCTTCTGATCCTAGCATCATTTGTAACCCAATCTCATGTTGGAGAAAAGGAGAACTCTTGACTTTGGGTGGAAAAATTCTCCTAGGACAAAAAAACAAATTTATACTTTATCTCACTAAAAGCTCTTGTTTGCTTGCAAATATGATTCAGTTGAGCTGGAAAGTTGTATTTTCCTTTTCTTTCATGCCAGATTATAGCAGAAGAAAGCTCCTTTTTTTCCCAATCACATTCCTGGTTCAAGCACTGAATTAAACAAGACTGCCTCTGGAGTGATCTGGAGCAATTGAGATATTTCCTCAAGCACCTCTTGCTTATTTAGCCTCCAAATCTAAAGCACAGGTATTGTATATATAGGCTGCTTAAATCATGGGAAAGAGCATTAGAGTTATTTCTCTATATATCATGTCCTTGAATCTAAGAAAAGGAACAAAAGATAGCCCTGAGGTATATTAAGACTACTTTCATTCCCCATACCTTCTGTGCAAATCAGTTGTGTATGAAAACAACCCCCCTCTTTGCAACAAAATAATACAGTAGAAGAGTTCACAATGCTTCATTCTGATTTCTATGTGCTTTGACCCAGAATATTAACCATGATACCAGACAATTGTCATTACTGAGAATTCTATTTTTCCCCCTTGTAACTCTCGGGGGGAGGGGGTAGAGGGGAAAAAAACACTTCAAAAAAACCTGTTTTGGCAAATGAAGATTATAGCTCACAATCAATATGTGAACAGCCAAGATCTTTAGCTTTGTACACGGAAAGATATTGTCATAAAAGTATCCCCAATGAACACTTAATTAGCAGATGTAGCTAAAAGGTCAGATGGAAAGTTGCATGCTGCTTCAGCATTTTGGGAACAAAACATTAAAGATATACTGATAATGAGGTACAATGAACTGAGCAGAGCTATGGTGTTCTTGGAAATATCTAGTACATACTTTCTTTTTCTGAGCCCAAGTATACAAAGGTAAGACACCGACTTGTTGATCAGAAAGGTCAGCAGTTCGGCGGTTCGAATCCCTAGCACCGCGTAACAGAGTGAGCTTTGGTTACTTGTCCCAGCTTCTGCCAACCTAGCAGTTCGAAAGCATGTAAAAATGCAAGTAGAAAAATAGGAACCACCTTTGATGGGAAGGTAACAGCATTCCGTGCATCTTTGGCATTTTGTCATGCTGGCCACATGACCACAGAGACGTCTTCGGACATCATTGACTCTTCAGCTTTGAAATGGAGATGAGCACCGCCCCCTAGAGTTGGGAACGACTAGCACATATATGCGAGGGAACCTTTTCCTTTATATAAAAGCCTAATGTGCATACATATTTTTTCATTCATCTCTAATTTCTAAGGAACATTTCCAAAAGTGCTCTAAATAAATAGAATTGCTAGGTATTTCCAAGAGAATTTATTTTAGATTTATGTAGCACTTTGAAGAATAAGTAGGATGCTTTGGAGAGTGTAATAGCACACAGGTAACACCTTCCTATGCCTCCCTAAGCAACCATGTCTTCTCCAAAGATTACAGAGAAGACAGAATAACAGAGTTGGAAGGGACCTTGGAGATCTTCTAGTCCAGTCCCCTGCTCAAGCAGGAAACCATATATCATTTCAGGCAAATAGTTGTCCAATCTCTTCTTAAAACCTACAGTGTTGGAGCACTCATAGCTTCTGGAGGCACATTGTTTCATGATTAAATGTTCTAACTGTCAGGAAATATCTTCTTAGTGGTAGGTTTGTCCTAACCTCAGGTGCTTTGGAGAATATGTTGATCCCCTCTTCTTTGTGCAGACCTCCACACCTGCACTAGAATCTTAGGAAAAATATGACTAACTGCAGAGAAAGGCTATCTAGACTAGGGGTCCCCAACCTGTATATATGAATATACAATCTGAATAGAATTAAAGAGAAGGGTCATAATTAGAATGTATCACTTGAATGAGATTCTTCCTTTCTACCCAATTTGTTTATGTGTGAAAGTGCTCTTTGGTACATCAGAAAACAAGTGAGCTTGGTGTCACAGTGGTTAGAATGCAATATTGCAGGCTAAATCTGCCCACTACTAGTTCGATCCTGATTGGCTTATGGTTGACTCAGCCTTCCATCCTTTCGAGGTTGGTAAAATGAGGACCCAGATTGTTGGGGGCAATATGTTGACTCTGTAAACCACTTAGAGGCGGCTGTAAAGCACTATGATGCTAAGTTTAAGTGCTAGATCTATTTCAAAGTGCACTTGCTCTTTGGGTGGGTTCCATTACAGAAAGCTACTGGCAAGTGAGCTAGGAGGAGCACATTAATTCTCCTACAGGTAGTAAGCATTTTGGATCTTCCAGCATAGTGGCTCAAGTGGCATTTCTATTGTGAAACCTCTTAAAGACCCAGTAAAGCATATTTGGTACTCAGCTTTGGCCAAAACAATGGCTTGGTATTTATCCTGTGCTTATTGTGACTCTTGGTTTGTGTATTCCCATGCTTCTTTATCCCCTTTGTTTAGCCAATTGGAATGTAGGCATTTGTCTATAATGAAGTCTAATAGGGGAACCAGACAGCACTTCTTATGCTGGCCAAGTCACAACGTTTGACATGTAAAATGAAATTAAGGAATAGAGGTTGCTTTCCTGAAGCACACAGAGGCACGTATGTATGTATATATGTATGTATGTATGTATGTATGTATGTATGTATGTATGTATGTATGTATCAGTGGTGGGATATGACCGGTATGCCCTGGTACGGGCGTACCGGTGCCTGCTGGGAGCACCAGGTACCGTTCTGGTACGGTGCTCCAGAGGGCCTACCTGCCCGCTCTCCTTACCTATATTTGAGCTGTTCAGGGCTTTCGCGCATGCGCACAGAGCGTATGGCACCTGTGTGATGCTCCCCGAGTAGCTGGAGCATTATGGAGGCATCACGGAGCATCGCAGTCGGTAAGTACGCATGTGCGCGCTGTGCAAGTGTGTGCACGTGCTGCACGCATTCAAGTGGTGGACGCCTGGCCCTGTTGCATCGTACCAGTTGCAATGGGATCTGGAACCCACCATTGGTATGCATCGTACCAGTTGCATCGTACCAGTTGCATCGTACCAGTTGCAATGAGATCCGGACCCCACCATTGGTATGCATGCATGCATGTATGTATGTATGTATGTATGTATGTAAGTTTTTTTTAATTTATTTAAAATATGGCCACTTATCTTAAGCAACTCTGGACAGCTCACTTAGCTGACTGATCTTAAAGGTTTGGATGTATTTACTCAGTGTAGTGGACTGTTTGACCTGGATTCCCAGGAGAAAATGGGGTGCATAGCAGAAGAGTCAGAGACAGCTTACTCAGATAGTTTGTATGAGAGAAAGAGAGTGAAAACACCCCCCTCTCATAGTTCTCTGTGTTTAGGCTTGTGCAGGTAGAAGACTGCTTTAGTTTGGCAAGATTCTTTTTATAGGTGTGGTACCATAAATAAATCTATGTAAGAGCTGTGGTGGCACAGTGGTTAGAATGCAGTACTCAGGCTTATTCTGCTGACTGCCGGCTGCCTGCAATTTGGCAGGCTCAAGGTTGACTCAGCCTTCTGTCCTTTTGATGTCAGTAAAATGAGGACAATATGCTGAACCACTTAGAGAGGGCTGCAAAGCACTGTGAAGCGGTATATAAGGCTAAGTGCTACTGCTATTGCTACTTGCAAAAATTTCCATGTGCCTTTCTTGATTGGGATGGGTCTGTGTGTGACATTCTTGGTTATGCAGGTAAATTCTTAGATCTGTTCTTATTACTCCAAGTGCCACCCTCTTATGGCTAGAAAAGGATGTCTTCTATTAGTTCCCTATGTTTCCTATCCCCTTTTAAATCTCTGCTTCTCCCATGAAACTTTAAAAGAATTGAGACTTATTTTTTTCTCACAACTGTGATGCAAAATAATCCTTCCTTGCTCCATTCTAGCTAATTCTTTATTGACTTCTAGCTCTTTCTCTTCACCTTTGTCCTGCCTTACTTGATATTTCTATCTTTTAAGCAGGTCAAGGTAACCTTCTTCCTACTGCACTGTAACTTTCGATTGGAAAACAAAGATTCTCTCAGTTGTTTACAAAGAGAATTAAATCTTTTCCCACAGTATTTTTTTTTGCAAAGAACAGAGTAACATTTTCAAATTTGCACATCTCCTCAAATGAGGGCATTTGCTTATAGTTATTTGCACAACTGCACTGAGGTGTCATCAATCTGTCTTATATGGCTCACTTACATTTTGGTTAGCGTTCTCCAATAACTGCTTTTAAGCATTTGATTTAGATTGCTAAGGGAAAAGAAAACCATTTAACCTAGGGAAAGATTGTGCCTTGGCAAGCTGAGATAACTCCTTAATGGTTTAGCTTCTTATATACCACATTTCCAGGGCAACAAGGACATTCTGTGGGAAGGAAGATGCAACATTTGGCTTAATGTCTCAGTTCTCATTGTCGCTCACTTGCCTTAGAGAATTAAAATTAGATTCCAGTCCTAGTCCTTGCTAAAAATATGGAACATATCAAGGACATTGTTTCTAGATGAAAGAAGTACAGTACCAGTAAAACTAGCAAACAGCTTATCCAACAATCCGTTTTTAGAATGACTTATTAAGCTGAAGTCTTCTCTCCATCTCCCATTCCATTCAGAAAATTCCCAATGGGCAATAAATACCATTTGGATTCTATGGTCATATCACAGCTCTTTGCTTTTATAAGTAATTTTAACATAAATTGTCTGGATGAAATTCATAAAGAAGCTTACAGTTCAAAGAATAGAGAAGCTGATTTCAGCTTTAAAATAAATACAAAAATCTCTTATCTGTTCATATTACAGTAGTCATTTGCTATACTCCTTAAAGAGTGACCTCTGCAAAAACAGAAGAAACTAGAGGTGGCAGGCAAAAAAGAACTCATAAGAGTTAGAACTAATTCTACTAAATTAATGGGACTTCTGAGCATTTAAAATGATAATTTTTCATCTGAATTGCAGGAATTTTTAGTAGGAATGTTTCATTATTGGAAAAAGGACTTGGAGTCTTTGAGGTCACTGACCTATGCTCCTTGTCTTTCTACAAAGGTTTTTGTATAATCTTTCTAAACTCAAGGTGAGAGAGCTTTTGTTAATGGTCCTTGACATATTCTGAATTATAATCTTGAAATTCCAGGAGGTTTTCTTTTTAAATTAATTATGAATATATGAACTTTTAAAGTGAATTATTTTAACTTTATTGAGTATAATTTATATATATATCCAAAGATCTACTTTCTTACAATATTAAACACATTTGAATTTTGACAATTACGAGATGGTACTCATACTATATAAAAGAATGAATGAATGAATGAATGAATGAATGAATGAATGAATGAATGAATGAAGGAAGGAAGGAAGGATTGATTATTAAACAATTCCAAATATTGTTGTTGTTAGTTGCGGAGTGGAATCCGACCCATTGCGACCCCATGGACAATCTTCCTCCAGTCCTTTTTGCCTTTTGGTATTGTCCTTGGGGTTTTCATGGCAAAGATACTGGAGTGGGTTGCCATTTCCTTCTCCAGTGGATCATGTTTTGTCATGGCTCTCTGCTCTGTCACCTGTCCAACTTGGGTGGCCCTGAATGGCACAGCTCATAGCTTCATTGAGCTACACAAGCCCCTTCACCATGACAAGGCAATAATCCATGAAGGGGATATTACTTCTACTCTATTTTCTGTACAGTAAGACCTTATTCACAAGGCCTTATTCTGAAGGCCATAAAAATTGTTCCTGGTAAATGACAGTAGAGGCAGTAATGCTTACTTAGAGATACCCACCATGTATCATCTTTTTAAAAAGGCATATGACAAAGAAGCAGTTAAATGTACTAATAAGAAGTAAGCATTAATTCAAAGAAGCCCAGTGCTTGGCATAATCTAAAGATTCACTTACTTCTTCATATGTTGGAACTGCAACTCTTTCAATTCCAAGCCAGAAATACATCCGGAAGTTATCAAGTTGGGCTAGGCTGCATTAAATGACACTAATTATCACAGTAAGGACAATGTTATCCTGATCAAAACTACTGATATTGAATTTCCAAAGAAATTTGGGACATTTCTGATTGTAAAAGTTCTATGAGCAATAGTAACCCAAACTGGTTGAAAAAGCATTAGCGTTGCAAATAGCTCATTGTGTTACAAAAATGATTCATAAATAACTCATAAGAAATATTTGAATGGACATCTTTTTGTCTCACCTGTATTCTCATCCTATAAAATGTTCTAGTACACAGCCTAAAGTTGTTTGCTTGTTTATTTGTTATGCGCAAACAACCAGATCCACATGTACAGTAAAAACTTGGATTAGCTGTTTTATTGCTGAAAAGTATGGATAGGAATCTTTTCAGACTGACAGTTTACACTAGGGTAAGGTAAGACAGGTTTCCGTGGGGAGATCAGACATTGTCCTCTTGTGCCCATATAGAGATTCCAGACTAATTCCTCATTTGACTCCCCTCTGTCTCTCTCCAACATTATTAAATGTATATGCCACCCATCTCACTATCTAAAGTAACTCTGGGTGGCTTACAATACAATATATTCAACACCAAAAAACCAACTACAGTTTTTTTAAAAAAAAATGCACAGTGGGAAAAAACCCTGTATAAATAAATGATATAGTATTAAATAACATAAGCTTCCAGTAACTCAATTCCAGGAAATTAACCCCTGGGTGAAATGTTTGTACCTCTGGAGTTTTCATTGTCTGAAGAACTAGAGTGAACAAAACATAATAGTCTTCCTTAATATATTCTTTGTCTTTTGACATGATTCCCTAGGGCATTCTTAGAAACCATTTTAAAATTTTCAAATAAACCCTTTCTAGAGGTTATTTCCCAATTTCATCACTTCACATTGACCTAGTTCACTTTTTGTGCTGAATAATCAGTGATTTCTTTAGTTTTTGACTTAGTATGCTATATGAATTCTTCTGTAGAATAAGATGTGTCAGTCACAACTGAATTTTGAAAAACAGAGTAGTTTGGAATTCAAATCTTATTCTGATCATAGATTGGTATAAAATCAGAAAAATTATGCTTATTCCAATAATGTTAAACTTATGAGATATAAATTGTGAGGCATCTAAAATAGCAATAGAAAAGGAAATAGAACATGGTGACACTTGGCTTCTGTACTTATGTGACTTATATGGCACACATTATAAAAATGATAGGATTGAAAGAAATGCTGAAATCAAAATTCTATTAACAATCTGAGATCATATGCAGATAATACAACTATTTGCTGGCAGCAAAGAAGAATTAAAGAGAAACTCACTCATCATGAAACTGGAAACTGAAAATGAAAAGAAAAATCCAAGTCCATATCAACCTGCATGCTTAGTGATATACATTTGATGGTAAAGAAATGATGGTTGTAGAGAGTTTTATTTCCTGCAGCCCAAGAATAAAGTTGAAGTGTGTTAGAGAATTAAAGATGAGATTAATCTAAAGAAAGAAGGCAATAGCAAACTTAAACAAGAACATAAAGGATATTTAATTGATAGCAAGTTGAGTATAGCTCAAACAGTGATTGTTATAGGAAAACTAGTTGATAAGACTGAGAAAAGTGATAGATGATCTTGAATTATGGATCTGGAGATAGTTTTTAAGAATACCATGGACAGCAAGGTGAACTAATCAGTCAGTTGTGGACCAAAGCAGGATTGTTTGCTTGCTAGCTTCCCTGAAGCAAACAGAAAACCATATACTTTGAGCACATAATGGTTTAGGGAAAAATATTATGTTTGGCAAGAGTAAGGATAGTAGGGACAGGCAATGGACAAGTTGGATATATGGGATCAAAGATATTACTGAAATGTCCTTGGAGGAGTTATAGTTGTTTCTTTAGGCAGATTGAAATGGCAAATACTTGTCCATTTCTTAGGTGTCAGGAATCAAGTCAGGTTTAATGATGCCTAACTATCCAAAGTTGAATGGATTCAGCCATTGTGGTTGGTAAGCTAAACTTACAATATGTCACTCGAAACAAGACGTGTAATTTTTGGAAAAAAAACATAGCTGATAATAAAATGTCAACTCTATTTTTGAATTCAGTTGAGATGGTCTAATGTGGAATAGTTTCAGGAAGTCTTCCAATTTGAGTTTCAGTATTAGAATTACATAGCATAATCTTCAAAAGTCCATTGTTTCCAGCTGGACCAATGAGGAGGCTCTATTTCAATCTAGTGGAGGTACTGAACCTCCCTGGCCATGGTGTTCAAGAACCAAGGTTGTTCTTCTGTTCCCAATACATTGTACCACCCAACTTCCTTCTAATCATAATAACTTAAGATGCCTTAATGCAAGGGTATTGATAGTACTTAGAGCATGTGTCTTAGCATTAGAGATCTTTTCATTAAACCATTCTTTCCATATTGAGTTCTAGAGTAGATTTGACCATTTCCAAAGTATTCCTATTAGCTGCCATTTCTATCAGTCATATATAAGGCTGTTACTCAAAGCTTTATCACACAACCCAAATAGTCTATTACATATGAGCATGCCAGACTGTATAGACAGCTAAATGAAAAAGTACAGATAGATAAATATCACATAATGATAAAACACATCCATTGTCTCCTGAAAAAAACGCTCCAAATTTATTCTCTGCTTTCATTAATGTGTGCAGTTAACCAATGATAGTACGTTATACAGCAATACAACACCCATTATCTTCTTCCCTTGCTTTGCTATGCCACATTTACCCCTTCATTCAATCATAAACAAAAAATATTAGTCAAAGTGAGATGGAAGAGGAGTCTTCCCTCTGGATTTAAAAGACACATATTGTTTCCTAAAGAAAAGGAAGGAAAAGATCCAATATTTTCATTTCATAATACAAGTGGCAGCTCAACAAGAGGCCACAGAGAGGTGCTATAAACCTACTATCAGGGTTTAAAGCTGCGGCTGCAGAGACCAGATGGAGTTTCTCTGAACGCTTCTCGAATTGGGATTCCTGCTGACTTTTGTACTCTTCCTTTTATTTTCCTAATATCTCTCCTAGCACTCATCATGCCACAGCAGGAGTTCAGCAGTCTGAGCTTAAAATAATGAGATTGGCAACTGACAGTAACAAGTCAAGGGAGATTTACTTTATACAATGCTTTCAGACAGAAAATTTAAATAACCATCATCTCTCTTTTTCCTCTCCCTTTTGAAAGTAAATTACACATTTGTTTGAATAAATGAGTGTTTGCAGGACTCAATTTTTGAAATCAGTTTCAGAAGACTCAACCATGCAAACAGGTATGTAGATATGATTTCCCACATTAACACTTTATTTCTTGGCTATATCACCCACCTGGTTTATTTTAAAAACATTAATAATGTCATTTGCCCTTGCAGGATTTGAAGTGAAATATGGATGATTATAAGGAAACAAAGGCTATGAGTGGCACCCATCCTTAGCATCTCTATGAACTTTCACCATGTAAAATCACATTGGCATTCTTAGCCAACTTGTCCTTTCCTGAGATGTGACTAAATTGCTTTGCACTTAGCCTACCTGGACTGAAAGAAATGAGATAATGGCCATAAAAACTCGCATGCAGAGTCAGATGTGAAGGAAAAAAACGCTTCTGTTCAAAAATAGTGATCTACACCTCTTATTTTCCCTATTCTTGGCTTTCAATTTAAGAAATAATGGCTGTCTCTGCCTAAGCTTCAAGCTAGTCAAACATACTTTAGCTTACCAGGCAGGGGTGGGTTGCTGCCGGCATTACTGCTGGTTCGGTGTGCACAAAAATTTATGTGTGCATTTGCACATAAATAGGTCTGTGCATGCGCAAAACATTTAAAAATGAAAAATAATTAAATTTGTGCAAGGGAAATTGTTCTGCGAATGCACAGAACTGAAAATCAAGATGACACTGTCATAGGAGAACCAGTTCGGGGGCATGGCAGACTGGTCTCTGCTGGTTCCAGCGACCCAGGCCGCCAAACTACTACCGGTTTGGCCAAAGCAGTCCGAACCTGTAGGAACCCACCACTGTTACCATGTTATCCAACCCAGCCCCGTCAGTAGAGTCATAGGAGGTCCAGGCAGTCAGATGAAAATGTCATATATTACAGCTCAAGTGGGCTTCTCTGTGCATATTGGTCATGACAATCATGTAGGACAGGCTGGATCTGGTCCATTGGATGCTTAACTCTGGCCCATGGGGCCAGCCTGAAAATAGCAAAGGGCTGGCTTGTGATGCTTCTGGCAGCTAAAATGGGGCACAGAGGGCTGCACACAGCCCCCTCCACCCCATTTTAAGTCTGGACTGCCTTCTAAAGTACTCTACTGGCCAAAATGGTGCATGGGGACACAAGTGACCCTCCACACCCTGTTTTGCCTGGAAAGTGGTGCAGGAAGCTGTCCAAGCTGAAAACGGGGTGCAGGGGGCTGCACACACCATGCCCTATTTTGGCCAACAGGGTGCTGCAGGAAGTGGCCGATCCATCTCCTCCATGGGCCAGCATGGAGGAGAACTCTGATGCTGATCTGGCCCTTGAAGAAATCCAGTTTGACATCCCTGATATAGGATTTCTTTAGTTCTTAACACTGACTGGGAGCAGAGATAATTCAAAGGGCAAGTTGAACAGGATTTAAAAACAAAACAAAACATAGAGCAAAATCTAGTGAATGTTCAAGATGAAAGTTGTCTTGGGTTTTTAAGATCTCAAAGCTAACACTGAAAATGAAGGAACTTCTGACTTGCAAAGACTATAAGAATGATATAAAATAGTCAGGTTCCATGGAGCAACTCACAAAGTAAACAAAGAGTTAACCAAGCAAGAATTTTTTTCAGGAAAGTTTGAAAAGGAATCCTTAATATTTTCCCCTCAAGATTTGGTAATTGATCATCTGAAAATCTGAGGCTTTTATTTCCCTGTTTAATTCAACTTTAGCTTGTGAAAGTACATCAGCAGATGTAACTTGCAAGGTCTATAGTAAGTTTGTTTTTCTGCCTGAAAACGATTTTGGGATATATTTATACTAAATGAAATTTGTAGCAGTCCTTAAACAAAAAGTCAAAGGATTGGAACAGCAAATAGATATACTTCAGCTGGTAAGAAAGAACAAAAATTTATCAATTCAAACAAAGAAAGATCTATCACAGAAACTGTCAGTAGACACAACTCTCAGTAGGGAAAACAGTCAGATAGAGCAGCAAGCCTAACAGTTGAGAGTAATAACTAGAAGCAAGAGGCATAGAAGGTATTTTACATCCCTGGAACTGAAAAACAATTTTCAGACTCTGATAAAACTAGCTCTGACTGCTCAGAGAAGAAAAAGAAATGCTGCTGAACGAGAAAGGACAATGGATTCCTACAGGGCAAAAGGATACAACTGAGTCCTATAAGAAACCAAAGGAAGAGTTGTGCTAATCCACAACTCACTTTTAAAAGCAACTGAAGCAAATGTATGCTGACCAGACTCATTGATTCATAAAGTGAAGGAAAAGGAGCAGAGATGTTGACATAATTTTCAAGATTTATCAGGTCCCTTCATAATTATCCCTTCATTGCTAACACACAGGAGACTAAAAATACTGCAAAGAACATCAACAACGATATCAGTGCAGGCTGGAAAATCTTGAACTAATGTTCAATAACCTGGGAATACAGATAGGATTTTCATCCATCTTTCTAGTCCATGGAAGAGGACCTAAAAGGGAAATAAGAATGCTGCAAATCAATGGCTGCCTACCCAAATGGGGTCAATGGGAGAAATCTAGTTGCTGGGATCCTGGTTTGTGTTATATGATGAACTGCTAAGAATCAAATGGGGTGCACCTCTCAAAGACTAAAAATGTTTTGGGGCAAAGTGCTGCAGGAGGGCTTTAAACTGATTCTGGAGGTACAGAAATGAAAATCTAAATAGGGACTTCAGTTATAAAACATGTACATGGTGGAAAATGGAAGATTTGCTGAAATGGGTCTGTTTAAATTACTCATCAATATTCATGGGGATAAAACTTAATACATTCCATGTACACACTAATATTTAGAGTGTTCATCAGGGTTCATAGGAGACCGAGATATTTTCCTTTGTGTATCCAAGTAAGCTGTTGCATATGAGTATGTGGGTACCTGTTTGATGTTTACATGTATGTACACACTTTTTCACCAGGGATTGATGAGGATGAGTTCATATATGTTGACTCTATTTATATGTCAGTGCAAGGCTCTATTCTATATGCTTTGCATCTTCTGTGTCTGTTAGTCCCCCTCCACCGCCCCCCATTGTGCTGTATCTCTGTATTTGAGTATATCTGTATGCTGGAAAGCAGAGGGTGAGCTGCATATACTATTTCTGGTTCAGATTATTAGAAGGAAAGGGGACTTAAAATGATGGGAGTTGACCTGCTTGTGCATTGTAGGACAGAAGGCACTGAAGGATTCTCTCCCCCCCCCGTATATTTCTTTTTCTAGTTTCCCCACTACACCAAAGTGATCCTGTTCTGTTTCACTTCTGGTGATAGATTGCCAGATAGACAAGTCCCAGCATGCTTTAAACAATTTCTTCCAAATTCCATTGGGCAGGAATGGAAAGAATGAAAACGGGCACATACAGAAAATGAAGAGAAAAAAAAAGACCAGATCAAAAAAGAGAACCAGACAGCCAGGATGGAAGCATACCCTGGTGTATGAATGATCGTAGGTTAGAGAAAGATTATAAAAATAGTAAGGAGAAGGAAAGAAAGAGGAAGCCACTAAATATGTTCACAATAAAAACATCAGTATACTGGCTGTTGTGTAAAAGCAATAAAATATAAAGCTATACAAAATACAAAGGCAGAGATATTCAGTTCCTACTTGGGCTTAGTCTTCTCTAATTAAAAGAACTAAAAACAAACTAGGATATTATAAAGAACAAGAAGAAGAGACAGGACTACAGTTTAAGATTGACAAAAATATTGTCAGAGAATTATCTATTTTGAATGAGTTAAATTTCTAGGAGGAGGTTAATTGCATCTGGGGATACTGAAGAAAGTAGCTGGTGATCTAGTTAAAATCTTACCTATTATCTTCGAGAAATTTAGGAGTGGTGAAGTATGGATAGATTGGGGGGAAATGAAAATAGGGCGATCCTAAGAATTACTTTCAAAACTGGAAAAAGGGGGATCCTAAGAATTACACACCAATCAGTCAGACACTGATGCTTTAGGACAGTGATGGCGAACCTTTTTTTGGCAAACATGCCAAAAGCATGTGAGTGCTATCATGCATGATTGCATGCCCACCCCCATAATTTAATGCCCTCCCACGCATGGCTTTCAAGCAGCCTGGGGAGGATGAAAAAGCCCCCCACAGAGGCCCTCCGGAGGCTGGAAATGGCCCATTTTCTGACTTCCGGTGGGCCCAATAGGTCCATTTTTCACCCTCCCCAGGCGCCAGAGGCTTTCTAGGAGCCTGGGGAGAGCAAAAAACAGCCCAACACGCAAACTGGAACTTCAGGAAGAGACTTCCGGGTTGCCTGTTGGGCCATTTCTCTCCCTCTGGAGGGTGAAAACAACCCAAAGTACAAACTGGAAGTCCATTCCCGAATGGCCAAAAATCAAGGCCAAAAATCAGATGGCCAGCACATGCATGTGTGCTGGACCTGACAGAGCAATGTTTTGCGTGCCCTCAGAAATGGCTCCATCTGCCACCTGTGGCACGTGTGCCATAGGTTCGCCATCACAGCTTTAGGAGAATCAAGTTGAAACAAAAAGAAAACCTCTGGGGTGAGAGAAGTTCCCCGAAGATGGGCTCCAGCATGAGTCTGAAAGCTTGGAACAATAAACCTTTGGTCCCGATGACTGACTCAGTTTGGATTGTGCAACATTATCTCGAGACACATATATTTGCCTTAATTCATGAGAAAGAAATCAGTTTATAAGCACCATAAAAACAAAATAATAATTACTATCAGTCAGCACAGATTTCTTAAGGTCATTCCAGATTTTTTTTTTTAAAAATGGGCATCTTCCTTAATAGATTGAGGAAATGCTGTGCAGATAATAACCCTTGACTTTAGCAAAGCATTTCACAACAGTACTCCATGATATACTGATTATCAAACTAGTTAAAGGTTGTCTGGGTGGCATGATAATTAAGTGGATACCTAGGGGGCTTGAAAATCATACTCAAAGAGTGTTTATCTGTGGTTCTCATCAATTTGGAGAGAGTATCAAGTGTGCTCCCACAGGGCTCTTTCCTGGGTCTTCTGCTTTTCAATATTTTCATTAATGACTTGGATCAAGAGGTGGAGGGGATGCTTATCAAAGCTGCAAATAACACAAATCTGGATGATGTAGCTAATACCTAGGGAACACAAATGAAATTCAACACAAATGAAATTAGAGAAATGTGCTGATAGCAACAGAATGAATTTTAACGGACACAAGATGAACGTTCTTAACTCAGAAAACTTTCTCAATAAGGAGATACAACTGTAGAGGATGATAGAAATCTACCTTGGTGATAGTACTTTGTAAAAGATTTTGGAATAGCAGTTGATTGCTCACTGAATGTAGCAGTATGATGTAGCTTCAAAGGTGGTAAATACAGTTTTAGGCTGTCTCAACAGAGCTATAATTTCTAAATCATGGGAAGAAACTGTTTCAGCTATTTTGGCTTTAGTCAGACCCTATTTCAGAGTATGATTCTGGGCACCATATTTCAAGAAAGATTTAGAAAAATAGGAAGCGACCCAGAGAAAGTCAAGAGATTTAGTTCTGGTCAAAGAACTAAGAACAGTTCAATGAAGGCACATTAAAGGAGATGCTTCATTTTATCCTATTGAAAGGAGAATGTGGTAACTGTCCCCAAATATGTGAAAGTATGCTACCTTTTGGAAGAGCAAGACAGAAAATCTTTTGTTTTGGAGTACAGGACCAAGATAATGATGTTGGGATCTTGGTTATCTTCTTACAGAAATTTCATTACCAATATAAGTAACATCATCAATACTTTGACATAAGGAAGTAGAATTGTTGAGGTTTTATGGGTCATCTTTAATCCCTTTTGTTATCTTCACTGAAAATGTTGCCTAGATTGATAATAAAACATTTGGAAGAAGAAAATAATGATCAGGAAGCACCAAGATTCCAACATCTCAACTCTGAGCTACAGGTTCTCTCCTCTATCACTACAGAATAATTCAGTTACAGAAAGTCAGATTCCCACTTAAAAGAAACTTCCAGACAGCAGGAATGATTTGACAGTGAAAACAATTACTCAGAGACGTGATGGGCTATGCTTCACTGAATGTGTTGAATCAGTAGTTAAATAACCATCTGTCTGAGATACTTTAATTTGGATTTCATCACTGACAATGGGATAGGATGTTGTGGCCCAAATGGTTCTTCCATCTCTGTGATTTATTCAAACTTATCCACGCCAAGCCATTGAACCTGAGGCAGATATGGGTGCCCTAGTAGAGTTTGCTTCTTCATTGAAAGGCAGAATAAAGCTTACTCCATTGCAAGTATAGTTCCCCTCCCTATTTCCCTACACAGATAAGAAGAGTTGTGGAACTCATAAGATATGGGTGGGGAACTATCACTGCTATTCTTTTCCAACATCTGCTGGAGGCAGTTAATTCACCATGTCTAATGGTAGGCCTGCTCTGGAGATTATAGTAATGAAATCGAAGATCATCCAGCAGGTCAGGGTGAAAATACATAGAGAGGGAGAAGAATACCCTAAAGTCTTGGTTAACAACAACAAATAACCATGCAAAAAACCCCAACCCACAACCCCTCAGGGAACAAAGTTTAAATCCCTCCATTTTATTCTGATAGAAAACTAACACTGGAGGGAGGGAATTTTCTTTATTACATCACACTCATTACAGTAGATATGTAGCATGTTCAATAAATATGTTTGTTGTTGTTTTTTACATTTCAGAGTCCCATCAGGGAGTGTAGATTCCAAGCCACTTGGTTTGTTTTATTGCATTTCTGAACCAGCTGCTAATACTGTACATAGCTTTGTCTGTACTGAGAATAGGACAGATTGTCCAGATGTTAACACAGTGGTATCCTCTACAGAGAATGGAGATTAGAATGGAGATTGGCCCCCATTCTTTCTTTGCTGCCACTTAAGGTCAAACAAGTTTGAATTCTGTGAACTATTTTCAATCCCTAGATGCATATTTTTTTTCCTAATGAGACAAATACTAGCTTCCCAGAGTGCTTCACATTGCTTAACTAATGTTTCTCTGTGAGAGAGAGAAAGAAAGAGAGAGAGGTTTCTCTTTCCCAAATCACAGTGGTCCCAATTTACCCTATCCTTAAAAAAATACCCAATCAGATACCATTATCATACTTGCTTTAGTTTTATTGCAATGTGATACATAATGTATAAGTATGTGTGCATATTGTATTTTTGTAATATAATGCATGTAGGGTTTTTGAAGTTAGGTCAGCTTTAAAAGATATTATCTCCAGTGACAATCATGAAGTATTATCTTTCACTTACCAGTATTGTAGAACTTTGATCAGCTAGCCAATTATGTATGTGTGTTGTTTTTTGTTGCAATACTCTATCAGCAGTTTTCTTACCAGATGTGCAAACTTCCATTGATGTATGTGATCCTTGCCTGTCATCTATAACGTGTTTCATAGAATCACAAAATCACAGATACACAGAACCGTAGAATCATAAAGCTGGAAAGGACCTTGGATGTCTTCTAGCATAATTCTCTGCCTGAGGCAGGAATCCTCATACCATCTGGGACAATTGGTTGTCCTTTTTTAAAAAAAAAAAACCCTTCAACAATGGAGCATCAAGAACTCTGGAAGGCAAGCTGTTCCATTGCTTAATACTTCTTACTGTCACAAAATTCATTTCCAGGTTGAATTTACCTCTAATAAGCTTCCACCTATTATCCTCAGCAGCTATGGAGAATAAATTAATGCTCTGTAGCAGACCTTAAAGTATTGGAAGACAGCTATTATATCTTCCCTCAGCTTTCTCTTTATTAAGCTAAATATACCTAGTTCTGCTCCTCATAGGTTTTAGTCTTCAAACCCCTTATTGTTTTTGGTCTCTCCTCTATACCTTTTCTAGGCTCTCAGCATTTTTTTTTTGTATTGTGATGACCAGAACTGGTTGCCAAATATGGCCTCACCAGTGTGGTACAGAGTATTACCATCATTTCCTGTGATCTTAATTCTGTCTCTTGATGTTATTCCTTTCATATGGCTTAGATATGTCCAGGCCCAATTCTCTCCTTTCCAGCGTCTTTGAATGCTGGGGACATGGGTTCCACCACAAATGCGCGCACAACAAAAGCGCGCCTGACTAAACTGCGGTGTCTAAAGCGCGGTGACAAAACTGCGCGACGAATGAGCGACGAATTAGCCCTAAAGCGTGCCGACAAAAGTGCGCCGACAGAAGCGCACTGTAACGTAACCCTAAACCTAACCCTAAACCTAACCCTAAACCTAACCCTAAACCTAACCCTAAACCTAACCCTAAACCTAACCCTAACCCTAACCCTAAACCTAACCCTAAACCTAACCCTAACCCTAACCCTAACCCTAACCCTAACCCTAAACCTAAACCTAACCCTAACCCTAAACCTAACCCTAAACCTAACCCTAAACCTAACCCTAACCCTAACCCTAAACCTAACCCTAACCCTAACCCTAAACCTAACCCTAAACCTAACCCTAAACCTAACCCTAAACCTAACCCTAAACCTAACCCTAAACCTAACCCTAAACCTAACCCTAAACCTAACCCTAAACCTAACCCTAAACCTAACCCTAAACCTAACCCTAACCCTAACCCTAAACCTAACCCTAAACCTAACCCTAAACCTAACCCTAAACCTAACCCTAAACCTAACCCTAAACCTAACCCTAAACCTAACCCTAAACCTAACCCTAAACCTAACCCTAAACCTAACCCTAAACCTAACCCTAAACCTAACCGTAAATCTTACCTTAAATTAAATCGCGCTTCTGTCGACGCGCTGTTGTCGGCGCGCTGTTGTCGGCGCGCTTTTGACATCGCGGTTTTGTCGGGTCACGGGGGACATGATACTGTAGCAAATCATTAGATCTTATGTGTCCTTCCTGAAGAAGCCATCATTGGATCCAGCCATTTTGAACAACTACCGTCCAGTCTCCAACCTCACCTTTATTGGGAAGGTTGTTGAGAAAGTGGTAGCCTCTCAACTCTGACGGTCCTTGGATGAAGCCGATTATCTGGACTCCTTTCAGTCTGGATTCAGGCCTGGCTACAGCACGGAAACCGCTTTGGTTGCACTGACCGATGATCTCTGGAGAGCCAGGGATGGAGGCCATCCCTCCATCCTAGTGCTTCTTGACCTCTCAGCGGCCTTCGATACCATTGACCATGGTATCCTTCTGCGACGATTACGAGAGGTGGGGGTGGGAGGCACCGTTTTTCGGTGGTTCTCCTCCTACCTCTCGGACAGGTCGCAGTCGGTGTTGGTCGGGGGCGAGAGGTCAACCCCTAGGCCCCTGAAATATGGGGTTCCTCAGGGTTCGGTCCTATCCCCCCTCCTGTTTAACATCTACATGAAGCCACTGGGTGAGATCATTCGACGGCACGGGATAAAATACCATCAATACGCGGATGATACCCAGTTGTATCTGTCCGCCCCGTGCCAACTCAGGGAAGCGGTTGACATGATGTGCCAGTGCCTGGAGGCTGTCAGGGTCTGGATGGGGGTTAACAAGCTTGTGCTCAATCCAGACAAGATCGAGTGGCTGTTGTGTTTCCCTCCCAAGAATTTGGTTCGTATTCTATCATTCAGGCTGGGGGGTGAAATTTTACGCCCCTTAGACAGGGCTCACAACTTGGGAGTCCTCCTGGACCCACAGCTGACCTTAGAACACCATTTGTTGGCTGTGACCAGGGGGGCATTTGCCCAGGTTCGCCTGGTACACCAGTTGCGTCCCTACCTGAACCGGGAGACACTCGCAACAGTCACTCACGCCCTCATGACCTCAAGACTGGACTACTGCAATGCGCTCTACATGGGGCAGCCCTTGAAGAGCATTCGGAGACTTCAACTTGTCCAGAATGCAGCCGCGCGAGCGATTGTAAGTGTACCTCGATACACCCACGTTACACCTATCCTCGCCAGTGCGAGCTGCACTGGCTTCCGATTGGTCTCCGGATACACTTCAAGGTACTAGTCATTACTTATAAAGCCCTTCATGGTATTGGACCTAGGTACTTGAGAGACCGCCTGTTGCCAATTACCTCCCAAAGACCCATTAGATTGCACAAGGTTGGCCTCCTCCGGGTTCTGTCTACCAGCCAATGGCATCTGGCTACGACCCGGGGGAGGGCCTTCTCTGTGGCAGCTCCGGCCATTTGGAACGAACTCCCCGCAGAGATTCAGACCCTCACCTCTCTCCAGGCCTTCCGAAAAGCCGTTAAAACCTGGCTATGTCAGCAGGCCTGGGGTTGATGAGCTCCCTTCCCCTCTCGACTTGTGTGGCTGTTGGCTATTTTAAATGCTTGTCTTGTACTTGTGTGTTCCCTTTCTTGTTTGAGTTGTTCACCACCCTGAGTCCCGCAGGGAATAGGGCAGCATATAAATAAAACAAATCTCAATCTCTCAATCTCCTTGAGATATGGGATATCTTTGGGTGATAGCCAGAGGAGGAATTGGTGGGGGATGAATGAGGAGAGCCCTACTTTTGCTAGTGGGAGTGGCAGGGAGGCTGGTTTTGAATTGGTCTTAATGTATGTACATACATGATAGTGGGTGGTGGGGGTTCGTTGTTGATGCTAAGAGTCACTGTAGCAAAACTATTCAGGGTGCTTCGTGTTCCCTTCCGATATGCACAAACGAATGTTCTCAGTTCCAGACTTAGTTTGGAGAATGAGGCTATAATTGTGGGGTGGTAGCAAGCCATAACTTCACGGTGATATCAAACATAGGGAGATACGGCAAAAGTCAGGGAGTAGACTGCTTTGGGGACCACAGAATCATTGTCTCATAATGTCTTATAATAGTTCTGGGTTCCATCTCCTTAATTCCAGCCCCAATACCAGCAGACCTTCAACAGCCAAGACCAGGGTGCTACAGAATGCCAAGTCATCTGTAATAAAGTCTACATTATCCATGATTTGATCATGAATGAGACAGCCAACCAGGCTTGTATTTCTAAGATCTGGTTGGGTTCTAAAATTGGGAATGTGGCCCTTTCTGAAATTTGCCCAGCTGGTTTCAAGTGGAGCATCTGTCGTGATTCTGAAAACAGGAGTGAAGGTGTTGTGATTGTCTTATAGTTTTCAAATGTTCTGCCCCATAGGTCATTAGGTGTAAAATCATATTCAGTAAGTAGAGATCTAGGTATTAATTTGGAATGTTGCTATTGTACCAGCCACCAGCCACCCCCCCTGCTTCATAGCAGCCTCTCTGATCCTCCATATTTTTGGGTTGGCAGTAGAGTTCCCCAGAATCTGGCGGGGGGGGGGCTTTAAACTCCCTTTCCTAAGAATGGGAACTGAGATGTCTTAGGAGTTCGTGACTTCCTAGACAGCCTTGGGTCTATTTCTATCCCAGGTCATCCAGAGCCCAACCCAGGACAGTGGTCACACTCCAGATTTGGTGTTCCTGTTAAGTCAGTGGCAATATGATCTGAAATTGGGGGAGATTACGTGTCCTCTTTATCATGGCCAGATCACACCTCTATTTCTATAGAATATTCTAGTGTCAGTATTCATATTCAGATAATATTCATATTAATGGGCTGTACCCATTAGATTGGTCCATTCATGGTAACTGATGGTCCCAAAGGAATTTTAAAGGGAGCGGAGGTTGCCCTTGTTGATCTGCTACATGTTTCATCCAAAGCCACTTGATATAAGAGGACAAGTGAGGCCTTGGATCAGATCACACCCATGTGACCTCTCCTGTTTCAGGGATCTTGTCAATCCCCATGGATAGTAGAGTTGCTGAGAGAGATGAAAAGATAGAAGAGACATCTAGAGCATCAATTGTGTTTATCAAATTATTAACTTAACCAAACATAAGTTAGAGCTGCTATTAAGGTAGTGGCGGTAGTGTTGATGAAGCATTAGTATTTCTTTGTTCTTAGTGCATCCAGAGATTGCCACCTCAAAGGTCTATTTTGGGTGATGCAAGCCCTCTTGGGTAAAAGGGATGTGTAGGATCTCTTACAGGGTCATGCAAAGACATTTGTGCAGCATCTGCTGGCATTGTTGCAGATTTGGGGGAGATGCTTAGGGAAGAGTCTAGGAGATTTATCTGGGACAGTTTTGAAGTTGTTGGACCAGAAGAAGTGAAGAGGTGCTTTAGGACTGTGAACTCAGCCACCTAGCCTTTAGATCCATGCTCTTCATAGCTGATTATGTGGCCCAGGGGTTATCATATGAGCAGGTTCTAGTAGTCGGCAATTCTTTTTTGAGTGAGGATATTGTTCCTCTATTTCTTAAACAGCTTTGCTTCCTCAAGAAGCCATTGCTGGGCCTCACCACATTAGACAATTATCACACAGTATCTAATCTCCCTTTCTTTGGAAAGTTGGTTGTCAGAGGGCTTTGGAGGAAGAAGATTATTTGATCCTTTCCAATCAGGCACAAGTATCGGATAGAAATTTCATTGGCCATGCTTTTTGAATGACCTTTGGCTTGAGTATGAAGTGGATAGTGCATTTTTGCCCTACTTGATTTATTGGCAGCTTTCAATACCATTGACCATGGTATTCTTCTGGATCAGTTAAGACAATTGGGGATAGGTAGCATGGTATTGTGCTGGTTCTCCTCCTTCCTTCGGAATTGATTTCCTTTAGTAATGATTGAAGAGGATATTTCTCATCCCTGGCTTCTGCTTTGTGAGTACCACAGAATCTGGTGCTTTCTCCTCAAATCTTTCTGTCACCGTGGGCTGAATTATTATCACTATGCTGATGATAACAAATATATATCACTACCTCAGTGGTGGGATTCAATTTTTTTTACTGCTGGTTCTGTGGTGGGTGTTGCTTGATGGGTGTTGCTTGGTGGGTGTGGGAGGGGAAAGATACTGTAAAATCTCCAATCCCTTCCCACTCCAGGAGAAGGTTACTGCAAAATCCCCATTTCCTCCAGATCAGCTGGGATTCTGGAGGCAGAGAATAGATGGGAGCAGGGCCAGTCAGGACCAGTGGTATTTACTGGTTCTCTGAACTACTCAAAATTTCTACTTCCGGTTCTTCAGAACTGGCCAGAACCTACTGAATACCACCTCTGCTCTATCCTGGTGAATTAAATAATGCCATGAATAACCTATTCTTGTGTCTGAAGACTATGAGTGTGTAGATGAAGAACAATAGGCTTCAGCTGAACCCTGGTAAGAATAAGTGGCTCTAGGTTTGGGGGTCACTGGTTCTAGGACTATGCTTTCTTTGGTGATGAATGGGTTTTCACTTCTCCAGGCAGACCCGGTGCATAAGCTTAGTCTTGTGCACCAGTTGCACTTGTTCCTGGCTCAGCAGGCCCTGTTTACAGTCACTCATACATGCCCGAGTTGCTTTCAGAGTAGAATGCTGCAATGTGATTTACATCGGGCTTGTCTGGAAGCTTAGGTTTACAGCACTTTAGCAATTTTGTCCACTCCTAGAACAGTACGTTACACCTCTATTCTGCAATATTGGTTGCCAGGTTACTTCCGGGTCCAATTTAAGGTGCTGGTTTAATCTTTGCAGTCCTTTGCTGCATGGGACTAGATTATCTGAGGGAACCTCTTTCTCCAGTTACATCATCCCTGCCTATTAGATCTGTCACAAAAGGCTTGTTGTACATTTGGTGGATCCCAGAAGATCGGCTTTTTCTGCTGGGAAGCCTTTCTTATGGAATATTCTTCCTTCTGAAAATTAAACTAAG
The DNA here is from genome assembly GCF_009769535.1 of Thamnophis elegans. NCBI lineage: Eukaryota > Metazoa > Chordata > Lepidosauria > Squamata > Natricidae > Thamnophis > Thamnophis elegans. Next base: position 123,108,451 of record NC_045541.1, read on the forward strand.
CTCCATCCCTTTTGAGATTTTGGAAGTCCCTCAAGATCAGATTATGTTGTAAGGTCTGAAGCTGTCTGGTTACCGGAGACATACTTCAACTGGATAGGAGGTGCTTAAGTGATGGTGCTTATCTTTGTTTCTTAGCCAAGGGAGCCAGCATTGTTCAAAGACAGTTCTGTGGTCATGAGGTCAGCATGACTATATGCTGAAGCACATAGAATTCTGTTTCTTTGCTATCAATATGATACCTATTTATCTACTTACATTTGCATGCTTTCAAAGTGCTAGGTGGGCAGGAGCTGGGGCAAGTAACAGGAACTCACTCCATTGTACAATGCTCAAGCTTGAACCCAGGCTGCCAGCTTTCCAGCTAATAAGCTCAGGCTAGTCATATTCTCTTTGGCTAGGAATTGTGCATTTGTTTTTACAATCTTTACCTTTTAATGTAGGTTTTAAAAAATATCTTTACATTGGTTGTTTAATTGGATTGTAGTACACTGCTCAGTTGCTTTTTGTGAGATTGGTAGCTATATAAATTTGAGAAATAAATAAATCTGAAACTTTGAACCTGATTTCTTGACAGGAGATGAAAACATCCATTAATAGAATGCCTATATATTAGTTGTACAAATCAGACTCTACCCCGCCAAAAAATATCATTGAATTCCGTGGGCCCTATGCCCAAGTTAATGGATGTGAAATTACTTCCCAAGAAACATTATTCTTTCATAGATTATAAAATTAAGCAGTCCTATGGGATTACAGTCACAAACATAAAGAAGAATAGGAAAAGGGATTGGTTGATTATTTGTAAGGAAAGTTGTTGCTGTGTAGAGCAAATAGAGGTAGTGATAGAATAAATGATTTTTAGAAAAAGGAAGAGGCCATTAATACAGAAGCAAAGATTTATTTTCTTCCAGGCATAGGGAGTAAGAGATGATGGATGATGGATTAATTTTGGTTTTTCCTGTTTTGCAGTTTAGGTGGCCTTAAGCTTTATTACATCCTTTTCCCCAGCCACATTTTTTTTAAACCTACCTCCGGCTGGTTGGTATAGTTTCTAATAAAATGAACAGAGTAGATGGAGCAAGGCTGCAGTCCAACAACCCCAGGTTTAAAGGAGGGAACTCATTCCGTGCCCGATAAGTTTGCGACAACTGCAAAATGGACCACAGAGAAGAGGCCCCTTCTCTGACACCAAAGCACTCAAGCTTTTAAGACGCAATGCTTTGTGCAGGGTTTTTCGTATTCCACCATTCTGGTCAAATTTGACTAGCTTTACCTTATCCTCATCATGCTCTGCTTCACCTATTGATGTTCACTATCATTTTTTTAACGTCCCCGTGATATTAGCTAATTGAAAGAAGTGTACTAGGCTGAGATGAGAAGTTATTGTTTGTCTAAGGCTGCAGTGGAAAGATGGCTCATCAGCATTCAGCACCAGTTCTGTAGCACAAAGAAAGAGAAATGGGGAAAAAAGGGAGGGGGAAAGAAAGAGAGAGAGATATATACCCTCAGAACCACAAGAGAAGATAAAAGAACAGTAGAAAGCATTAAAAAAAAGCAACAGCGGCAGCAGCACCCATCTCATTCTGGAGTTGGACTCTCTTCTTAATGGATCATCCAGCCACACTAAAACTAGCAGGTGATGCATTTGACAAATAGACCAGAAATGTCATGTTGAAAATAGCACATCTCTACAATAGAAGGTTTTAGAGACAGTCGATAACTGAGCTGCTGGAAGAGATGTGTTGCGGGAGGAGAATGTGTTAGATATAATATAGCAGCAATTACAATAAAAAAGATGGAAAAATGTTCTGCCTTGCTGTACTGCTTATTACTTCCATCACTCCACCCACCATCAAAATACACCTTGTTAAGTTTGAGAGTTGGACTTGGGCATATTTATTGTTATTTCCCCTTGTTCCTGGCTGACAGGAGTTGCTCTCAGTGATTTCGAGATCTCTGTGACTTTAAGCAGGAATTAATGAGCAACAGTAAGGAGCTTCATTGAACCATTTGTTGGAGATGGAGGGGGAAAAAAGGCAACAAAGCTCATTAAGAGGACACAGTGCTATTGATCGGACCAGTCCTTTTCACGAATGGATATTCTCTTCCTCTTCCTCTTTGTTTCCCCATCTAATGACTGCAGCGTGCTGAACATGCAAAGTAAGCCCCCCACCCCCCCGGCTTGACTAGAATATATGGAATACAAAGGGAAATTTATAGTCTTCTAGTGGCTGTGCAGATCTAAAATATCACTGTAAAGTGTTGACTCTCTCTTCTGCCTTCCTTGATTTAGGAAAGGAACAGAGCTGTGTTCTTCTTTCGGGTGCAAAAAGACAGGAGTCAAACTGGGTAAGCGGCTTTATGGCAAGTTGCATAGCAGCCATCTGGATATTTTGCCAGTCTTTCCCCTAAACAGATTCTCTGCAGCATTTCCCATTGTAATGGGACATGGCTCCATTTCAACTGGTGTGTGTGTTTGTGTGAGTGTACTGCATTTAAGTGCCACCAGCATTTTGTGCCTTATCTTCATTCTTCATAACATGAATACTTGTAGGTTTTATTTGTTTTGGACACAATCCCAACTGGCTTTGGGTACTGGATCGGAATGAGGATACACATAGCTCAGTCAGAAGTCTGCCTCCTATAGCCCAAACACCATACTGAGCAACCATTGCTTTAGACACAAATACACGCAGCTTTAAATGCAGGGTGAATAGACAGAATCTTTGCAGATGCAGATGGTACTATGTGTAACTTTTGAGACAATGTGACAGCCACTTATGCAACATGTGCATTGTAGCCACAACTGCTGAAACACAGTACTAACAGATTACACCATGGTAGATTTATTTTACATCCCTGCTGGGATTACTATGTACGTGTTTCACTATCAGATATCATTATTAATCTGATCTTTCACCTTCCTGTTGATCTCTTGTAAAGAATTTATCTCCCTCCCTTGTCTCCTTGTGCTTTGAGCAACAGTAGGTCTCTAACGTTGCCATCAGAACTGACAACTCTGCAGTATCCTTGACCTTTAGGTTAACATTTACTTTTCTATCCTCATACCCAAGAGAATGTGTTTGCTAGTTTCTTCTTTGTGCATGGCCAGTTTGAGACAAGGGTCTCATCTGCAACTCAGAGCACTCTGGATCAAAGGGGTTTTGATTATGTAAAGCTTTAAAATCGGTGGAATAAGTCTCTGCAAGGGTACCATATATGTTGTTAAATTATATGTTTCTTCTTATAACGCCCCTTCCCCCCGCTCCCCGATTATTCCATCCTTCTCAAGCTCTTTTAAAATGTATTTTCTTTAATTTTTCTGTTGAAGTAAGTAGTCAAATAAATTCTTGCTTCCAGTGTTCCTTCCTGGAAGGCTCTGACTAGGTTCCTATCTGGCAAAATAGCAGTAGACTTATATACCGCTTCATAGGCCTTTCAGGCCTCTCTAAGCGGTTTACAGAGAGTCAGCATATTGCCCCCAACAATCTGGGTCCTCATTTTACCCACCTCGGAAGGATGGAAGGCTGAGTCAACCCTGAGCCGGTGAGATTTGAACCGCTGACCTGCTGATCTAGCAGTAGCCTGCAGTGCTGCATTTAACCACTGCGCCACCATGCATGATGGTGGTTCCATTTTAGGTTATTTTCCTTGAGGTAAAATATTTTCAGAAATGTTAAGATATAAACAGTGCTGTGATAATTCCTTGATGCATTGTCTGTATACGTGTAGACTTAAGCCAAATGCAGCTGAGAGTCCAGGTTAGAAATTGTAATCAGTTCTAAGTCCTTGGATACCAAATAGGTTATGATAGAATGACAAGTGAACTTGTAACGTCACTAAGTGGCACTAAGTTAAAAATGTATAGAGAAAAGAAGGAAAGAGATGCGTGCAATCCAGAGGTGGGTTGCGGCAGACACTACTGCCAGTTTGCTCGGGGGTGCACTGCGCACACTTGATGCATGATGCTTGTGTATGAGCAATACAACAAAAATTGTTCTGTGCATATGCAGAAACAAAAAACAAGATGGTGGCACCTATGGCACCACCTGGAGAACTGGTTCGGGGCCTGGGTTGCTGCCGGTTCCAGCGACCCAGGCCGCCAAACCACCACCAGTTCGGCCAAACCAGTCTGAACTGGTAGGAACCCACCACTGCTGCAATCACACCCTTTGGGTAAGTCTTTGAGTTTTCCTTTCTGCAAAGTTTGCTATGCTTGTCAATATTAGTTTACACCAAGTGAAACATTATGTGAAGTCTAAGAATGGAATCTGTGATTGATTGCTTCATAAAAGAGCTTACTCTGTAACATTAATTGCATTCTAGCAGAAAGCCTGATCATAACCACATTCCCTGGCTCTTCCTTTGGAACTTCCTACCAAAGAATTACTTTTTGTAGTTTGAGTTAGATTAATTAGTTCATTCATTTATTTATATACTGCTTTTCTTCAAGAAACATAAGGGTGTATATATGTCACTACCAGAGGTGGTATTCAGCTGGTTCTCTCCAGTTTGGGCAAACTAGTAGTGGCAGCTGCAGGAGGCTCTGCCGTCTTGGCCTGATGTATTGCGCAAACACTGTGCATGCACAGAAGTGGCATGTGCAAGCAAAGCCAGTGCGCACACACACATGCTCACATTTGCGAACTGGAAGGTAAGGTAAGTGAATCCCACTTCTGGTCACTACACTTCTCTATTCTTAAAATAATTATTGTACTCTGCAATTATTTACTGTACAGCAGTCGTGGGCTTCTACCGGTTCGGACTGATTCGGCTGAACTGGTAGTGGTTTGGCAGCCTGGATCTCTGGAACGGGCAGTGACCCCGGCCTGCCACACTCCCAAACTGGTTCTCTGGGTGGTGCTGTAGGCACTGCCATCTTGTTTTTTTGCTTCTGCGCATGCGCAGAACAATTTTATTGTACTGTGCATGCACATGGGTGGCGTGCCCACAAGCAAACCAGCAGTAGTTACTGCCAGAACCCACCCCTGCTGTACAGAATAGGTTTAACTCAGTTGAAGGAAAGTATGATACAAAGATAAATAAATATAAATAAAGCTCAAGGGGAAAACATTTACTATAACACATGCTAACATTTATAACCCCGCCCTCCTTTTTTAAAAATAAAGTTCCAGATAATAGGTAACTTGTTAACATTTTCCAGATTTTTATAAATTGTTTTCCACAATTCTGCTTTTGTGTTCTCTTTTAGAAAAAAAAAAGGTACATATTTCCTTCTGGTATTTGCTCTTGTAAGGATAAACTTGAACATCACAATGTTGCTCTAATTTAATAGCAGAAAATGCTATTGTTCAAAATTCATACACAAAACTGACCACATATGGTTAAAAGAAAAATAAAAGCTTTTATCACCTGCACAATTTCTGCAGCTGCTGTTATTAACTTCCATAGTTGCCATGGAGATAAAATGCTGCTGCATTATTTCTTTATTTAAAGCATTTTACCATGTTCTTCAGCAGAACAGGCTCTTGGAGCAGCTTGTGTATATGAATAATATTGATCTAATTAAGTATTATATCCTGCCCTTCAAACAAAATATGTTCTAGAGTGGCCTACAAAATATTTGCTATGCTCCCATCTAGCAGAATTGCCTCAGTAGATGGCAGTACCTGACTAAGTTTGTTATTTTGGGGAAGCTAAGCAGGATCAGTTATGGTAGCTTCTTGGATGGGAATAAGCTAGAAATGGAAATTTTTTAAAAAATCCCCCCAAAGGGACAATGAAGAACAGTACTTATATGTTTGCCAATAATAATGCAAAAAAACCCAAAACCATAAGAAACCCAGCTGATAAAGTCTCACAGCATAATGGCAAATTGTCAGTACTTTTTAGGAAATGCTGGAGACTCAAACCTGCAAGTTAGGCATTCATACAGTGCCTGACTTCTCACTTACCAAACAAAAATTTATCTGAACTAATTTAAACAGAGATAGTTCCTTAGAAAATATGCAAAATTTAGGGACTTGGTCCAAATTGAATGAATCCTACAAAAATTAACTGTATAGCTTTTGTTACAATACTGTCCTCTGGCTGACACAGTAACATTGTGATTGTGTTTATCCTAAATGAAGGTTTAATCATGAATAACCAAAGCAAACCTATTTAATTTTAAAGTATGCTTATAAAACCAACAATGTTAATTTGAACTTGTTAAAATTTTACGATATGACAAAAACAAATTTTGGTCTGCGAAACCTAGCCATTGGCTTTGGTTTGACAAAATTCAGCTTATAAATAAATTCAGCTTAGAAATTTGATTAAACAAAATACTGCAGTATAGTTTTAGAAAAGAGTGGGGACTCAACCCACATTATTTGTAAGATTATTTTCTTACCCACATCTTATTAACCATCTAAGGCTACTCCTAATTACTATTCAGAATTCATACCAAAAAAAAATATCCATAAGCAGGAGTAAGGAAAATTTAGGTGACAGGGATCACAAGAAAAATGTTAATAGTAGCTAAGTTGAAGAGATGTAGACTCCCAAGTACAGTGTCTAAGCAAGTCTGGCAGTTGGACATGAGGCCAGGGTATTTGTCCTCCTGATACCTTATGAAATTGGTCTTTATAAATAAATAAATGCATAGATAAACATTACTAAATAACTATGGATATATAGTTAGGTAGTCAGCACAGATATCAAATACAATATATCAAACATCACACTATTTCTTGGCAGAAGTCATAGGTGTTGATTGATACTCCTGGCTCTTAGAAAGTAAATTTGTTCCATTAAGTCCAAGACAGCTAAGTTAGAGAAGTTGGCTGACATAGATGCTTATGAAAAAGATCTTTGGGGATGAATTAGTAGCACTCAACTATATCTGATATCTTTGCAGTCACAGACAATGAAGCTCTCAGGGCATCACTTCAAGGAAGGAGGAAAGGATCTCTTAGAAGCGACCAAGTTCTTTGAGAATTTTCTACATTAAAGATGTGCCTCAAGGTGAAGAGTTTTCTGATTCAATTGTTACAGACACAGATACACCTGGTTGAGGATGTGTCAACCACTTGGCCTTTGTTTAAAAGATGAAAGTTTGTGGATATCACAAATTATTTGACAGTGTGATAAGTATAGTTGGGAATGTAGTTCTGGTGTCCAGTGTCATTACTATAACAAGGAAAAATTTAGGTAGGCCAACTTTATTGGATTTTTTAAATTCCATTCAATTGTGTCTGATTCTTGGAACTGCCAGATAGCAAGCTGACATGTAGGATTGCAAGATGGTTTTCTAAGAATACAATGTTGCAATCTGGGCCAATTGGACAAATTTTGAAAGTCTGATTGTGCCATGTTTCTTCCCTTCTTACACTTATGTGAATTAGGGAATGTATGAATCAGTGGTGGGTTTCAAATTTTTTTAGAACCTATTCTGTAGGTGTGGGAGTAGCTCGGTGGTGATGTGACTGGTGGGAGTGGCTCAGCAGTCATGTGACTGTGTGGGAGTGGTTTGGCGATCATGTGACCAGGTGGGAGTGGCTTGGCAGTCATGTGATGGCCAACTTATAAAATGTGGTGAAACTCACTTAACAACAACAAAAGCTCTTACTTAGCAACCAAAATGTTGACTCACAAACTCTGGCATTTGAAGTGTGCAAGTCTTAAAGCTGTCAAGTTACAAGACCCTTGCATCCCTAACCCTTTACAACCCCCCCAAAAAAACTAAAACTTTATTATTAAAGCATTTTGCACCCAGGGAAAATGAGAACAAGGCACACCAGTCACACACCACCTCCACTGACTTTGAAGTCTTTCTCTTACGCTGCCAAAACCCCTTGCTGCTCTTCACCTGAGGTCGCCCCTTCAACCTCCCATCTGTGGAGGATACACGGTGATCCTCCTGGAGGGGCAGCCAAGGGGCACTTTCTTCCACCCCCTGAATAGCGCATAGGCTGAGGAAAGTGAGAGGGGAGGGTGGAGCTGCTCTTTTTTTCCGCTTCTCAGCCCAAAACAAAGCGACAGTGAGGATGAAGACTCTGGTGGCTCCAGCAGCAGCAGAAGTGGCTGTGGCAGCTGAAACACAATCCCAGGCAGTCAGTTCCAGGCTTCAGGCAGGAAGTCCTGTTCTGGACTTCAACTCCCAGAATTCCTCCTTCCCTCTCTCAGCTGCTATAGCTGGGGTGCCACCAGGAGAAGCGAGGTTATAGGAGGGACCTTCTCTCCCACTCCAGAGAGCTTTGCTGGCAGCCGCTTCTTGCTATTGCCGCTGCACCAGATTCAGCAAAGCAGCTCCAGCAGCAACGGGATATGCTTGGGGAAGGGAAAGCTGGGACTGACTGCGCGGGATTGTGCTTCAGCCACCGCTGCGAAAATGTCAGTTTTCCAGCTGCAGGAGGGAAGGAAAGAAGCCAGTTGTGAGAAAAATATCCCAGATATAGTTTCTACATACCAAAGAAATGATCAAGGAGACTATGGTCAACAGAAAATATCTATTTTATAACACTTGCGCAAGTGGATTCCCATGCAAATGAGAATAACTACAAGGTACATAGGCACACCTTAAGTACACAAAATGATGTATCATATGTGTCATAACTTCGATACAAAAATTCAGTTGCGTGCACAAAATACAATATGAAAAGTACATGGAAATTCCCCAAATGTTCCAAAAACATACGTGCTCAGAAGCCCCATAGGACCTCGCTTTCCCAGAACTAAACAATGATCATTACCGGCTTCCTGCAAAACATGTCCTGTTACTTCCTGTTACAAAGGGAGGGATCAGGCTATTTCTGATCAGGTCACTGTAACTTTCTGACTATACTCCAAGCTGTGATTTTCCAGAAAAACCTGCTTGCTGGTCAGATATTCAAGATGGAGTCTATCAGGTTCCTCAAATAACCTCATCCTATTTACCCAAATAATCCAGGTTTTTAACCTTACTCTCAATTCACCCTCTCTCCAATAAGGACAGTTATTTGGGTAACTTTAGGTGAATTAATTCAATTTTCAATCTCCTGCATCATAATTCTAGCCTCCCTATTGCTTAATTTCTTCTTCTTAGAGCATTTAGATCCTCTAAAGCAAAGCAAGCAGCACTGGCTATATTTAATACATTCTAAGTATAAATGAGCACATCTGATGCCTTGAGGCATAACTCTCACAAACACTTCCTTTAACCAAGAAAAGTCTGGCAACCAGGAAGTCAAAAGATTCCAAACATTCCTAAAAGCAGGGTTTTCAGTGACATGTGTTCAATGTGTAGTTATATTGGGCAAAGCATTCAGCTTATCTAAATTTAGCTGTTTCAAGGAATTGAAACAACCTCCAACTTTGACACAACAAAGTCCCTCAAAGTCCTAATCAATTGTCACTCCGTTCTTTCTGGTCACACACCCATCTCATCAGTTAAAGCAGCTATCACTGATGAAGGTTCATTGATGCACTCTCAGCCAAGGCACAAACGTGATGGCCAAGCATAAGCATGCATCTCATCCCCCTATACCACATTTCTGGTAATATTCACTGGTGTTATAGACTATAGACTATCTTACAGGATGTGCACTTGGAGATAGATATATATCAGCTATATTCAGCTGATAAGGAGGAGACCTGATAGATAGATATATATCAGATATATTCAGCTGATAAGGAGGAGACCTGTGGCTTGATGGCTAAGACGTTTGCCTAAGATGCAATACAGCACAGGTTCGAATCCCAGTAAGGGTGTGGCTAGCTGATGAGAGCTAAATAGCTTGACATAGATCTATACTAGTCTCCCTTTATTTATTTATCAGCACAAATAAAAACACAAATATAACAAAAGGCAACAGTAAAAATATTGGGTTTCTGTCGTGATGGACTCTTGTGACGAGCCGATTGACAGATGTTGGAAGCAGTTAGCTTCCTCCCATAATTGGGGCTTACCAGGTGTTGTGACACTAATATATACCTTCTTCCCTGGCTTCAGCTGATAAGGAGGAGACCTGTGGCTTGATGGCTAAGACGTTTGCCTAAGATGCAATACAGCACAGGTTCGAATCCCAGTAAGGGTGTGGCTAGCTGATGAGAGCTAAATAGCTTGAAATAGATCTATACTAGTCTCCCTTTATTTATTTATCAGCACAAATAAACACACACACACACACACACACACACACACACACACACACACACACACACATATATATATATATATATATATATATATATATATATATATATATATATATATATATAAATGGTTAACACATCTGCCTAAGAGGCAATAGGCAATAGAGCAATAGAGCACAGGTTCGATTCCCAGCAAGGGTATGGCTAGCTGATGAGAGCTAAATAGCTTGAAATAGATCTATACTAGTCTCCCTTTATTTATTTATCAGCACAAATATAACAAATGTAACAAAAAGGCAACAGTAAAAAATATTGGGTTTCTGTCTGGATGGTCTCTTGTGACGAGCCGAAGGACAGAGAATGGAAGTGTGACCTTCCTCCCATATTTGGGCATACCAGGGGTTGTGACTTTAAATATATACCTTTCACCCTGGCCTGGCTGATAAGGAGTTGAGCTCTGTAGCTCAATGGTTAACACATCTGCCTAAGAGGCAATAGAGCACAGGTTCGATTCCCAGCAAGGGTATGGCTAGCTGATGAGAGCTAGATGTTCATGTGCATGAGTTCCATCCACAGGTACCTGCTGTGATATCATCTGTATCATGCTTAGGATGAGTATCACGTACATCATGTGCATGGTGTGTAGGATGTGTAGGTGGAGGCATTACCTGTTTAGGTGATTCTCTATTCTTTTGATAAAGACTTTGATCATACTAAAAACAGTTTATCATTGAAATGCGTTACTACCATATAAGAGATCAAGCGTCCAATAGTGTATGGACCTCCTATGGCATATGAATATACACATGCATAACATGCAAGCCACAGAATAAAAATCATCCCTAGGTAACTATAACCCTGGCCCTTCAGCCTCTAATCCTTCCACTTCAATGCAAGCAAAAACATGTTCAGTGGACACTGGCACATAGATGATTTTTCCTGCCTTTCTTCAGGAGGCATGTAATGTACACAATCATAAGCAGGCAATACTTTTTTCATCTCTATCACCAGTTGTTTCTAATGACTCCACTTACTGGGCTAGTGTGGACTCCCAAATATAGTGCTAATGTGTGAAAGAGTATAATTATTAGGTTCTGTGATGATTTCCAGGCACTGGTATTTCCACAAAACATGTCATTCTATCAGAGACTATAGCCTCTCCTTTTTACACAAAAAGATGAGCTATTACATCCAAAAAGCATTTCCTTCTCTCTTGTTTGGTTCAAGTGCTATTGGTGTAAGACTTCCAGACTTTAGAGGTCCAGCCACATTTCCCTTTTGCCTCATTTGTAGCAGTCTCATATGGGGAGGACTTGTAACATAACCAGTTGCACATCTCCCCTTCCACACATAAGGCAAACCTGTTACACCTAGACCTTCACACAAAAATATAAGCTTCGAGGGAGATTTGAGTTCATCATAAGGGAAAAATAAGGCTTCCTCAATGATTTTAAATCTTCTATATGAAGGGATAAAAATCCCATACAGCTCTGTGCATTGCTCATGTATGGTTTCTATCTTATAGGATAGCTCAACATGTCTTGTAACAATGTCATAGGTTTCACCTTGGCACACCTTCCTCAAAAGTCGATCTGATGCAAAAGGCATCATCATCAATGGTTTCAATGAGTGATAACTGTGCTTGCACTTGTGAATATACATTATCAGGGTCAGAATGGAAGCATACTGCAGCCATGTAAGGGGAAAACTAAGTAGCACCCATAAAGGCTTCATCCTTACCTGATAATCATCCAACAAGGCAATCACTGTGAATTTCATTGTCTTAATGAACTAGGTCTCTCCCTTGTTTAAAGTATGTATGTGTAAAACAAAAAGGCTTACCCTTAAACTTCCAGGATCTGTACTGGCTATACATTCATTGGACACAACATAGATATCAACCACTCTGCCAATTCTTTTCTGAGCAAAAGCAAAAGCACAACAAAGAAATTTATTACCCCCAGCCAATAAGCAATTCCCACACCCAACGTTCCATAAGCTAAGCTAACGCTGGTCTTCAAGAAGCTTGCTTCAATGGGCTAGATGCAATTGGTAACTCAATTCATCGTTAAGGTGCAGCCACTGGTCCCTTTACTCTGAAGTAATGGACCCTCTTGTTCACACGGCCAACTCAGTTGTCAACAGTACTTGAAACAGGCCTGCCCACACTGGCTGCAACTTCATCTCTGCCAGAAATGTAATCAGGACCCAGTCACCAGTTCCGTAAACGCCACTGGGCTTTCATAAAGCCAGTATAATCTGAGGGTAGCAGAGATACTTGATCCTGAAGCGATGCCACAGCAATGCTTCACATAGATACATGTTCTGACCCCCACCTTGCCCGTTCAGAAACTACAGCCAGACAGAGTGTTCAAAGGAATACTTTTATCAGTCCCGGCTCTTGCTGGCTGCAAGCCCAAAATAAACACAGATAAAAGGCTCTGGCAAAAGTCTTCACTCAAACTAATACAAAACAGGAGTACATAAATCAAGTCACTTATCCAAGTGCTTTCTCTCGATGGTGAACACGAATGGAGAGCTTGACTAGAACAGAAACGGAATGGAATGGAACGGAACAGAACATTGACTTCTGCAACTCTGGCGTGGCACCATCAGTCATTTTTATCTGCAGGAGGAGAGATCCTAACAAGCCACAGCTGCTCGTTAACATCTCCTGTGAGCATCCCGAAACAACTCACAGGAGGCTTCTGCTGAGTCACAACAGATACATATGATGGGGCAGAGGTTACTAGCACATGCCTCCCTGTTAAGCAGAACTTCAAATTTCTGCTTTGTTGCAATCAAGTAATTGAAGATGAGGAAAAGTTAACGTCTTGCTTCATCATACATCTGGACAGTGTGCTGTTTGTCCCCATTACTGTATCAGAGGCCATCAAGATTTAGCAGGACCAGTCCCAGGCTAGAGTATGTTCTTCCCATACATTAGCTTGCCTTGTACTCAGGATTCAATCCCTAGATTTCAGTTTCTAGACAGTGAATTCAAGAGGCCATCTCAAGAAACAGCAAACTTCTCTCCTGAGATAGGATTTAAACATAGGACAACCAAGTATACAGTTCTTTTACAAAAACATCTTATGTGCCACATATGGAGTCTCCCAGTGTTGTAACCCAACTTCATCTTATAATAAAACAATTTTATTTAAAAAGATGTAAAAGAGACAAAAGCAATCTTTCATTCATTCAAGGAACCGACCCGAAGTTTGGATTCCACTGAACAAAACTTGTTTCTACTTGGTTTATTGCCACTCAATTCACAATTGTTCCATTATCTGCCATAAAATGTGTACTTTTATCACTATTAATGGCTTCAATCAACCTGTATCAGGGTACTACCCATTCCAATATGATCTTAACAGTCATGTGAACATTCACTCCTGCACATCAGCCAAACATTCAGTCAAATGACCCACTGAATAAACGACTCATCAAAAATATTCAAACTTTTTCCGCTGCTGGCAATTCAGTGTAATCCATTTGGATTCCACTTGGACAGGCTATACAGCCAATTCCCGTCCCCCAGCAACCTGCTATTTCACATTGAAATACATTGAAACATATTTCCATTTCACAAGATCAACCCAAACTTGCATTCCCCACTGACGTCCCTTTTGTATTTCTTCATTATTGCTTTGTTCACTATCTACAGTCCATTCCTTATAATCCATCTCCATAAGCATATCTAAAGTCTGTATAAATGTTTCCCACTTTCTACTTCATTATTCAACAATATTAAAGCTTGTATTAAAAAAACACTTCACACATTTGCGTCAACCAACCCACTTCCAATTGGCTCACATCAACCAATTAGATCAACCAGCTTCCCGGTTTCTAAAACCTTCTCAAATGTGTCCCTATTAATTACTACATATATCCATCCATTCCTTTTCCACCTTCAACTCAAGAAGATGACTCAACTCAAGAGCCGAGGTGGCGCAGTGGTTAAATGCAGCACTGCAGGCTACTTCAGCTGACTGCAGTTCTGCAGTTCGGCTGTTCAAATCTCACCGGCTCAGGATTGACTCAGCCTTCCATCCTTCCGAGGTGGGTAAAATGAGGACCCGGATTGCTGTTGGGGGCAATATGCTGACTCTGTAAACCGCTTAGAGAGGGCTGAAAGCCCTATGAAGCGGTATATAAGTCTAACTGCTATTGCTAAGATCCACCAAGAAATACATTAATACCCATCCTGGCATCCTCCCAGTATTCAGAGCTATCCTCAGGATACCAATCCACACAAAAACCAAAGGCCAACCTTGCACTACCACATCCATTTTGACAAAAAATGCCACAGGTTCCTTTATCCCAGCCGCTTGAGCCAAATACTCCTTCAACAATACTTTCACTGCTTCAAACTCATGAAAGCTTTTCCTACATCAGACAAGCCCAAAACAGGAGCATGTATCATCGTATCTCTATATCTCCCTGATTCCACACAACATTTCAAGACTCCTCATCCAGCTCAACGTAGAAACCATACTTTACCTCTCTAAGGTCTAACAACCTCTCATACAGGAACTTTACCTTCTCTGTATAATCATCAATCCACAATAAGCAATAACCAACTTAGCCCAACGGCTTTCTCACTCCTTTCTTATCCTTAAGCAAGGGTTGTGTGACTATTCTTTCTATCCCTTCTGGATTCATTCTCCTTGCACCCCAACTGATTAAGTGACCTAAATGCTTAACCTCAGTCTAGCGTCTCCCTCGATATTCCAAACCCTGACCACCTAAAAAAAAAGTTCAAAAATCATTTTGTACTTTCTTCAACCTCAGCTTTCTTTTCTCCAGACAACAACAAATCATCTCCATATTGCAACAACTGCAACCCTCTGGACTGGGTAAACCTCTCCAACACCCGTTCCAAATTCGCAATTAACCAATGCAGACTTCTTGAAAAGCCTTGTGGTTGAACCCACCACCTCTAAAGCTTTTTGTATTCAAATAGAACTGCTCCAAAGTAAAAATGAACAAAAAACCTTTCAAACCTAACACACTTGAATCTTAGAATTCCCACCGTGCCTCTGCTTGTTTACAAATCAGCATTCAGCATTGTATTCCATTTGAAAGCATCAGCATTCAAAAATGCTCTATAAATGAGGGTGTTAAACAAACTGCCCTCAAAAGTGAAAAAAAAAACCTTAAATGAGATATATCGGGTCTCCAGTCTGAAATTCATTTAGCTTTAACTTTAATGACAACTTCTCCGTGCTATAAGTGCATCTAAACACCTTAAAAAATTCTAGCAATTATAAAATCAAGATCACAATTCAGAGCACTTCCCGCATAGCTGTCATTCTGCAGAAGCAAGCCATCCAGGGCCCATCCTCTCTCTCTCAAACAAAGAGAGGAAAAAATGTGTAAAAGGGAAATCAAGATGCATTTCCCCCCACTTCCCCTCAGTCGGCCCTCCTCCTCCTGCTGCAACACATCAGAAGAAGAAAACAAGAGAGGGAAGGGAAAAATACTTCAACAAAGACATTTTCAAAAAACTTTTGAACTCACTGATATCTCCTACTGTCATGGGATCATTCTCAGTTCCTTTGTCTTTCCAACACTAACTATTGTCATTACAAGAACAACCCTTCCAATCTACTATTCCCTAATATACATTAGTCGTAAACAGACTAACCACAGACATTTAGAGGTCTCAAAATCACTTCACCTCACTACTCTGATGTTTCCTGTAAACTAAAAAACAAGGTACTCCCCATCAAGCCAGCAACACCAGCATCATCCTAAGGGCTAATTCGACAAACAATGGGAAACTTTCAGGCATCATTTTCAATCAAAAATAATGATATTGTTTTTCCACAGTTCCAAGCTTAAGCCAAGAAATGTACCTAGTCTGTCATCTGCCAGCAGATCACACATATCATAACTTCAAGCAAAAATATGCAAAAATCACATTACATTATTGAAAAAAATATTCATTTTAAACAAGTTTGACTTCACTCCAAATATTGCCTAATAGCTTTAATGAACACTTTGAAATTCTACTCCCTACAAGCACTGGATCACCCATCTCCCCTGGAGATGTCCTCTTCAAACACCCTATTCTAGGCATTTATCGAGTTTGGCTCCAGGAACCTAAATTCCAGCTAAGTCCCAGTGCATCTCTCAGTAATATTATCACAATACTACTCAGCACTCCCTCCATCAAAGGGGAATAAGAGGGAATAAAAGGGACATAGAAGGAATGTCCTCCTCACATTCCTCAGGATCCTTAACAAATCAGGCCTCATATCATACCCGAGAGCCAAAATCACATTACCTTCTTGAATCATTCTTCTGCATCACCTCTACCCTGCTTAGCTGACATTATCAGCTAAACCAGAGGAAAGCTCCAAACACACACATCACCGTCAAACATTCAAGATAGGAATTTAGCCACCCAGATATCATCCATATGTATCCCTTTGCATACATACATTACCTGGGTCAGATGCATCGGTCTCAGGTATTATTGCACTCATGCTTTTCTGTTGTCCAAGCCTCCTTCCAATATAGAGTAGGAGCAATCTCTCCAGAGAGGAACTTCAACCCCCTTCGGAACACTTCAAATGGAAGTGTGGCCGGCCTCCAAAGGTATGTCAAACCTCCTCTCCAGAAGAGATGTCCTGGTCCCGGTCGAGCCCCAAAATTGTGAGAAAAATATCCCAGATATAGTTTCTACATACCAAAGAAATGGTCAAGGAGACTATGGTCAACAGAAAACATCTATTTTATAACATTTGCGCAAGTGGATTCCCATGCAAATGAGAATAACTACAAAGTACATAGGCGCACCTTAAATACACAAAATGACGTATCATATCCGTCATAACTTGGATACAAAAATACAATTGTGTGCACAAAATACAATATGAAAAGTACATGGAAATTCCCCAAATGTTCTAAAAACATATGTGTTCAGAAGCCCCAAAGGACCTCGTTTACCCAGAACTAAACAATAAGATCATTACCAGCTTCCTGCAAAAGATGTCCTGTTACTTCCTGTTACAAAGGGAGGGATCAGGCTATTTCTGATCAGGTCACTGTAACTTTCTGACTATACTCCAAGCTGTGATTTTCCAGAAAAACTTGCTTGCTGGTCAGATATTCAAGATGGAGTCTATCAGGTTCCTTAAATAACCTCATCCTATTTACCCAAGTAATCCAGGTTTTTAACCTTATTCTCTCACCGGTCTTTGGAAAGAACCTTCCCTCCCCCTCCAGAGAGCCCATGCCCTTGGCTATCATGTGCCTCCTTTCTTTCTTTACCTGCCTGAATGAGCAAAGAAGGTGGGCCACTAAACCGCTTGCTCACCTGCATTCAAACCAGCCTGCCGCCTCCTGTCTTTTGGCATGGGCTCTCTGGAGGGGGAAAGAAGGTTCTTTGTAAAGACCGGCTTCTTTCCTTCCCTCCTGTGGTTGGAAAGCAGATATTTTCACAATGGCGGCTGAAGCACAATCCTGGGCAATCAGTTCCGTCTCTCCCTTCCCCGAGCATGTCCCGTTGGTGCTGGAGCCACTTTTGCTGAATACGGTGCAGCTATCGTTGAGAGCTTTGCTGGCAGCTGCTTCTTGCCATCGCTGCCGCACTGGATTCAGCAAAGCGGCTCCAGCAGCAATGGGACATGCTTGGGGAAGGGAGAGCCGGAACTGGCTGGCCAGGATTGTGCTTCTGCCGATGTGAAAATGTCTGTTTTCCAACCGTAGGAGGAAAGGAAAGAAGCCGGTCTTTGGAAAGAACATTCTGTCCCCCTCCAGAGAACCCATTCCTGGAGAGAAAAGGGGGCGGACTGGTTTGAATGCGGATAAGTGGTGGTTTGGGGCCAGCACCTCCGTTGCTCATTCGGGCAGGCAGAGAAAGAAAGGAGGCTTGTGATAAAGTACCTCCCCACACCAAGGATGAAGGGAAGTACCTTCGCCCTCGGCTATTGCATGTTTCCTTTCTCCACCCACCCAAACTACCATGTTTCCATGAAAATAAGACAGGGTCTTATTTTTTTTTGAC
Source organism: Thamnophis elegans (assembly GCF_009769535.1). Classification (NCBI taxonomy): domain Eukaryota; kingdom Metazoa; phylum Chordata; class Lepidosauria; order Squamata; family Natricidae; genus Thamnophis; species Thamnophis elegans. Next base: position 123,126,545 of record NC_045541.1, read on the forward strand.
CCATGAAATATGGCTTTGGGATTATTAGAGGGGGAGGGCTTATTATTTTTCAGGTGCAGGAAGCAGCATCTTTTGTGTCCTGCAGCCATGTCAAGGCAGATGCTGCACCCCCAGAGCAATCACATGGCAGTGGCGCATGGGCTGCTGAGTGTCCCAGGGCAGCATCGCCCCCAACCTCCCCAGCTGCCTACAAAGGAAGTGGGTGGGCAGAGCAAGCCTGGTGTGGATGGGCGGACAAGCAAGCGAGCGGTGACTGGGCTGGTGGGGGGACTGAGCGGGGTGGGTGGGTGGGTGGGTAGGCTAGGGGAGCAAGTGTTCCAGTACAGGACCTCCAGAAGAAGGGGTACGGGAAGGCACGCTCAATTTCACCAACCGGCACACCCATACGTACTTCCTGAAACCCACCCCTGGTGTGAATCACTTAAAAGAGACATGGTGGCTCAGTGGCTAAGACACTGAGCTTGTCAATCAGAAAGGTCGGCAGTTTGGCAGTTAGAATCCCTAGCACTGTGTAACAGAGTGAGCTCCTGTTACTTGTCACAGCTTCTGCCAACCTATCAGTTCAAAAGCATGTAAAAAAAATGAAAGTAGGAAAATAGGAACCACCTTAGGTGGGAAGGTAACAGGTTTCCGTGTGCTTTCAGCATTTAGTCATGCCGGCCACATGACCACAGAGACGTCTTCGGACAGTGCTGGTTCTTTGGCTTTGAAATTGAGATGAGCACTGTTCCCTAGAGTTGGGAACGACTAGCTCATATGTGTGAGAGGAACCTTTACCTTTACAAATCTCTTGCATATACTTTCCACTTTGCTTAACTCATGTTTTTCCCCCCATTGCTTTGTTGAGGTGATTTTCTTTACTTTCCCCATCATCTTCAATGTCAGTCTCCATCTCCCTTCCTCATGTCCAGCAAATTCTGAGTTGGGGTCATGGGAAAATGACTTCCACAGAGCATACATAGGGCTTATTCCCCTCCCTAAAATTTGTGCTGTACAAACTGTCCCATCTTTAGCCCCTAGGGATTGTTTATTGCTATTCCCTGAATTTTGCTTTAATGTTATTTCCCCAATGAATACTAATTCCCCAGTTATTGCTACTTTCCTCTTAATTGCCATTTCCCATTGACAGTTACTTCCCTCACTGAGTGCTTTGTGAATGCTGTTCATGTTTTTACTGCTATTCTATCTACACTATTTATTGTTTTAAAGGCTATTTCCTCACCAAATTCTATTTTCCTCAATGTTGTTTCCCATCAATATCCTTTCATCCTCAATAAAATCCAAACTGCTTTTTAGAGGCATATGTGGCCACCATTTCATAGAGCTATACTTGTTCTGAAATGTACAGTTTTAAATATTCTTCAGTTAACAGATTTCACACGTATATATCTTTCCCTTCTAAACAGTCTGTGTTGAACAATAATCCCTCTCTGTTTTTCATGAAAGCAGCCATTTCCACCCAGGAGATGTGTATACGATCTTGACAAAAGGTGTCGGTTCTTTAAAGTATAGACTCTGAAAGTAGCTGTGTTTTACCTCCCTCCCCCACCTCCAGGATTATGGAGAGGTCTGAAAAGAGAGACTGCTTTAATGAATAGGAGAGATGAGTTCTGTATATGCTGGTGTAAGGTTCAAATAATTTTTAGTAACCTGCAGATATCTAATATAATGCCTCTCCCTCCACCTTAGAACAAATGAAAAAGTTATGATTAAGACAACAGTTTGAAAGGATTACTTTGATCTGAGCATGGATTCAATACTGAATCCAATATTCTCCCTTCTTTCCTTTTCCTTATTAAAGCCTTGTTATTGATCTAGACACAAAATATGCCTCTCTACCTTCTGAGCACCCAGCAGTAGAATTGTGTAGAGTTTTGAAATCAGAGAAGCATGGGTTAAATATTGCTGTTCCATTATAAATGAGCAAAACTCTTTACCAATTCCTCTATTGCTTCACAAAAAAATTTGGAACCAAGATCTATTTTTTAAAGGTAAATGTCTTCTTCTGATGAGTATAGACTGACCATAATATCTTTCTAGAAAGTGTCTTTGTTGACTTCCCTATGAAGTGTTGGTCTAGAAAACAGGAAACTGTGAGTTCTAGTCCCACCTTATGCAAGAATGCTGGCTTGGGCCAGTCACATTCTCTTAGTCCACATCACAGGGTTAGTATTGTTAGAAAAATAGGAGAGGGCTATTACAATATGTATGTTTGCTGCCTTGAGCTATTTATAAAAATAATAATAAAGGTAGCATAATAAGTAAGTAAGTAAGTAAGTAAGTAAGTAAGTAAGTAAATAAATAAATAAATAAATAAATAAATAAATAAATAAATAAATAAAGTTTACAGTCCTGAGATTTTGTGATGGCTTCTTGGCCACTCTATTTAGCTTTTTAAAGATCAACCAAGGTGAACTGGGTGCTTCTGCTTACTACAAAAGGACTGTAAATTAAATCTTAGATAATTTGTACTATATCTTTTACATTGTAAACCTCTAGCAAAACTATTTAAAGACTGCCTAGTTAAATTAACTGTGCTAATACTAACTTATAAAGTTAGGAACAGTGAAGGGGAAGCCAGTAATTGGTAAAAAGCCTCCTTCTTGAACAATGTAATTTGGCACTTCTGAATATTAACTTCTGGTTAGACAAGGAACGTGCCAAAATAAATACTTTTCCAGATATTGTGTTCTCAGCCTTTAAGAACTTTATAAATTAGTATTAGTATTTTGAATTAACTGGCGGTCAGTAAATAGTCCTGTTTGATTTTACAATCTGAAAACTATACTACAAATGGAAAAGAAATTGGAAGGTTATACAACAAAGAAAGCAAGCCTAAATACTAATTCTTTGTTAAAATCCTAATTATCTGCATGGGTTTATTTTTTTTAAAAAAAGAGTTAATTGTAATTTGTGTATGTCTTGAGGGAAGCAAATTTGTATTTAATGGATATATTTAATGGATAAAGAAGAAACATATTCAAAAAGAGTCATGATTCAGGCTTCCTGATATTTTATACCACTGTAATAAATATTGCAAGAAGACAATCTCATTTCTTACCTGGATTATGTCCTATAATGCCAATGATACAGGTAATCCTTGAAATTACAATGAAGGTACCTAAGGCCTATGCCTGAAGTTACAGTAGTTGCAGTGCCCCTGAAGACATGTGATTTGAATGCTTGGCAGACCACCCATACTTATGACCACAATGATAGTGCATGACCTCCACCTGCCTATGTGTCCTTTGCCCCCAATTTAAGCCATCCTGAATAAAGGCCTAGGGCCTTCAGCAGGCTCAGACAGCAGCTACCACCCTAAATCCTTGATTTTAGCCTTGGCGCTTGTAATGCTACCATGTGTTCCAAAGCACACGAGGCTTGGACAATAGCATGATTTCCCCTGCTGCCCAGTGTTTCCCAGGATCTGCAGTTTGCCATTCACTTTCATCCAGCTTTGTCCTACTGCTGAGAAGACTCTGCAACCAAACCAAGGCAGATTGTGGTCACTCCAGGCCTCATTTCCCAAAGCTGCTTCATGCCAGTTGCCAAGCTTTATGCAATTTGGAGAATAAGGCTTCTGAAGTACTAGACTAGGCTCCTTCCTCATCTGGCAGCAGCCACTTACTTACCTGGTGGAAAGAGAGAAGAAAGGGAGGAAGGAAGGAAGGAAGGAAGGAAGGAAGGAAGGAAGGAAGGAAGGAGGGATGGTAGAAAGATAGGCAGTAGGTAGGTAGATAGGAAGTCTTAACAATTGCAACTGGAAGAGCCAGGATTTCAGTCACTGAGCAAACCATTAATCTTGCTTAATGACTCGTCTGTTAATGAACAAGATCCGAGGCCCAACTGTCATTTGTAGAAAATTACCTATATTTTCATGGCATCATAATTACACAAATTAGACCAACATGTGAGGCAAGTAAATAAAGTATGCTAGATCATCATTCCCAAGTTCAAGATGTCTATCACCACAGACAACCCTCCCTCCCCTCCCCGAGATTATCAGGTGAGCCATAGTGGTCTATGTTATTGCAATGGCTCAGATACCCATATTTTTAATGCATTTTAAATTGCCTCTTGTTTATTTTCCCAGGATTCCTAACTGCAGATGAGAGAAGAACTTGAAGAAGAAGCCATGTCTGAGCAGAATAAGCTGTAATAAGGAGCTCTGGAAGCATTCTTACATGAAATGAGAAGCAAAAAGGCTAATGAAAACTGCTCAGGGATAAAGAACTTGTTTCCACTGGACCTAACTCTATTCTGAAACTCTTAACAAATTGAGACTGCAGTAGCCTTTAAATCTGATTCATATGACCTTTGAAGTTCCTGGAAACTGCAGGTCTAGTGAGTACAGGCGGACATCCACTCATGTCAGCATGTGTTAAAGGTATAAGGAGAGCAGTTTCTGCGACCTAAATTAGTCTTCAATGGGAAAGCTCTGACAATGAAGTTTTTTCAGCCTTTCTGATCACAACATTTAACCACCCATCCTCAATTCCTCTCTGCCTTTTTGATGACCAGAGTGATATGTTTCAGACTGCGATGTGAATGATCTACTAAATAGAACAACTTGTGTCCAGATGGTATTTGATAAAAACATTGACGCCTCACATATGGTATTTTAAAACAGGCATTAACAAGCTACAGTACTTTCATGTTTTCTAACAGTTTCCAACTAAAAAATTCCACCACAATTATAGTAGAAAATTTTAAATGTGTAGACTGTAACTGGCCCATCAAGCCACCAATCAAGCATTCTGGGAAGTCCTGCAGTCAAGGCAAATCTTCAAAAGGAGCATAGAATTTTAGTCTGGACTACCTGAAATGTTAAAGATTTTTCTTTTCTATTTTATATGCTTAGCTGAAATTGGGAATATCTCAATGTTATTATGTGAAAATTATGTTCTGCCCTAATCTGTTGATACCAACAGATATACTGGCTTTAATTTACCATAAAGTAATGTTTACCCTCCTTTAAAAGCACACACAGTAAAAAGTTCCAAAGGTGCTTTTTCAGGAGGCAACTGGACTTTTGGTTTTTCTTTGGAGACGTTTCTCTTCTCATCAGAGGTGGTATTCAGCAGGTTCTGACCACTTCTGAAGAGCCAGTAGTGGAAATTTTGAGTAGTTCGGAGAACCGGTAAATACACCTCTGACTGGCCTCGCCCCATCTATTCTCTGCCTCCCGAGTCCCAGTTGATCGGAAGGGAATGGGAATTTGCAGTAACCTTCCCCTGCCATGCCCACCAAGCCATGCCCACAGAACCAGTAGTAAACATTTTTGAATCCCACCACTGCTTCTCATCCAAGAAGCTTCTTCTTGGATGAGAAGTGAAACATCTTCAAAGAAAATCCAGAAAGTCCAGTTCTCTCTTGAAAAAGCACCATTGAGACAACCATGATCTGAATGACTGTGTGAAGTTTCCAAGAGTTGGCCTAATTAATTTACGAGCCTCCAGACAAAGTTCAAAGAGAACACATTCATTAATTAGGACTGATTGGCACCAAATTCTGTGGAGCTGAAACTAAATCCCACTGAATGGCATCTGAACTTTACTCCTGTATCCCCTCCCCTCTGGTTGAGGTCATTAATCACATTCTCCAACAGGACGTTATGGCTGGGTTCGGGACATGCACATTCACATCCCAGTACAGAAATATGAGACTTTTATTCTGGCCAAAAGTATGAATGGCATCCCCCCCCCCCCCAAGTTGATAGTAGTCATTGAAACGCTTTAGACATTGACATCCGGCTCCCCTCACTTCCTGAAAGCGACCTGTATAAAACAAAGAAATTTGAGTACAGGTGTATAATTTAGGGATGTGTGCTTCCCCCAGGCTTGCTTGGATTTTCTACATTGAATTTTCCTATAAGGCAATCAGCCTGGATATTTCTACTTTTCACCCAAGATGCTTTTGATAAGGGGTAGCCCTTCCACTTGATTAAGTATTGGAGTTATCTCCTGTGTCACCTTGAATCAAGGATACGCTGAACTTCATAATGGGTTTGGCCCCCTATGACCATAGGGCCTGGGGGCTCCCAAGGTAGGGGTCTCAGAGTGGATCCAATCACGGGTTTTAAGAGGCTGCTATGAAATTCTGGGTGTATCTTCCCCAACAATCGAGGCAGTTTCAATTGCACTGTGACTGGATTGATGATCTTTACTATGGGGAATGATCCCATAAACTTCGGCCCCAGTTTCTTGCTAGACAGTTTTAATCTCAAATATTTTGTGGAGAGGTAAACCTTCTCTCCCACCCGGAATGGCCGTTGCGGAGCTTGGTGTTTATCTGCCTGTTTCTTATAGGTTTGTGCCGCTTTAGCCAGTGCCTTTTTGACATTTTTCCAGGTGGCTTTTAGCATCGACATCCAGTCAGCCAAGCTGACTGAGGAGGGAGGATCCCTTGGATACTCAGGCATTGGGACGAAGTCCATACTACTCACTATTTTGAATGGTATGTGAACAGCATTATTGTATGCCACCTCAGCAAAAGATAAAAGGTCTGCCCAATTGGACTGCTGATAGTTCATGTAGCACCTCAGGTACTGCTCCACCATGGCGTTCAGTCTGTCTGCTGCCTCATTGGTGCTCAGATGGAAAGCTGAACTAAGACCCTGAGATGATCCAATGGACTGCAGGAACTCCCTCCAGAACTTAGCCGTGAACTGGACCCCTCTGTCTGACATAATTCTCCGAGGTACTCCATGCAGTTGGTAGATATGCTTCACAAATAGTTTAACAAGCTTGTGAGCCGAGGGTAGTCCGCTACAGGGTATGAAGTGTGCCTGTTTGGAGAACAGGTCTCTTATAGTCCAAATCACCGTGTTTCCCTCACTTTTTGGCAATTCTACTATAAAGTCCATTGTGATCTCCTCTTACTCGTTGGCTCTGCTACTGTTTGCAGTAGTCCACGGAGGTTTCCTGGTCATCTCTTCATTGTGTCGCAAATGGTAGAACTTTTCACGTAACTATGGTGGACATGGTCATCCATGGTTTCAGTAAAGATAAGGATGTCATCTAAGTAGACGAGGACCCCCTTGTAGAGGTGCTCGTACAACACCTCGTTTATTAGCTGCATGAATACTGCTGGGGTCCCTGCAGACTGAAAGGCATCACTTTGAATTGAAAGATCCCTAGGGGGCAGTTGAACACCATTTTACACTCATCTCCTCTCTGATACGTACTCGGTAGTATGCTTCTCTGAGGTCTAGTTTGGTGAAGACTTTTCCCTTGGCCAATGAGATAGCACGTCTTTCATGAGGGGGAGTTGGGGTATAGGTTGTGTATGCACACCCCATTTATCTCTTGAAAGTCCACACACAACCTCATAGTTCCATCTTTTTCTTTGAAGAGGGCTGGCACTGCAACCCGTGGCTTGGCTGGCTCAATGAACCCCCTTGCAAGGTTTTTGTCTATGTATTTGCGCATCTCTTGCATTCCCCGGGGTGTCATGGTGTACAGTTTGGGCTTGGGTAGTTTTGTCCCGGGGATGATTTCGATGGCAGAGTCTGTCTCTCGGTGGGGAGGCAGAACATCTCACTCAGCCTTGCTGAATACTTCTGTGAGGTCTTGATATCCCATCAGAATCAGTTTGGCCTTTGGGGTTTTGTCAGATGTGGTTACCAGTTGTTCTTGTGGGCTCTTTTGGGGTGTTTCCAGCATGGGTGGTATTTCTGCTTGCTGGTGTGGGAGGGGTTGGGGGCCCCTTGATATCCTAAGTCTGTGGGTACCCGCTTGCCACCAGAGGGTCGGTCCCCACTTGTCTAGCAAGGAAAGTCCCAGTATGACTGTGTCTGTCATTTTGGGGGATATTATGAATCGAATTACTTCCCAGTGATCCACTAACTTTAGCCTCACTGATTCAGTCAGGTGGGTGGCATAGGCTCCTCCCATTAGGGACCCATCGACCTGCTCAAACCAGATCTGGTAGGCCAGTCTTTTTGCTCTGATCCCCAGTTTCAGGACTGTGGTTAGGTTAATCAAGCACCTTGTGCAGCCTGAGTCTATTAGGGCTTGAAAATCCCACTGGTTTCCTGTTTTGGGGCATATTGGAAAAAGGAAAGGGTGAATTGGTTCTCTCCCCATTGGGTCATTTTCTCCCTTGTCCTCACTGTTACATGGTTCAGGCAGCTGGTTGTTGTTGCCTGGGGTTCCACTACTTTCTCATGGGGGGGGGAAGGGGCAGCTGCAGCCTGGAGGGCTTTTCTGGACCTGTTGGTGGTCCATTTGGGGCCTCGTTCTGGTATTGCCCTGGGCGGTGGGTTTGGCCTTGGTTTTGGAGCTGGGGTTGGGAATGCAGCTGCCATGTGGCCCATCCCCCCGTATCTGTAGCATTTCAGCAGACTTCGAGGGAGGGCTGGTCTCAGGGCCTGCTGTGGTGCTGTCATTCCCACCGACTGGGTGGTTTCAGGTCAGGTTGACCTCTCTCTTTGGTGTCCTGTTGCTTTCTCATGTTGTTGGCCCGCTGTCAACTTTTGTTGCTACCCCGAACCACTCAGAGAGTTGATTTGGCATGTTGCAGTATGCGGTTACCTGGGCAATTTGCTTGTCCAGGCTTGTTCTGAAGAAATGCACCAGCAGTTGCTCTGGTAAAGGGGATAGCCTTCCTATGACCCTCCTAAATTCACGGGTGTGCTTTTTGATGGGACGGACCCTCTGCTTTAGTTTGCTGAGTTCCTCTTCCACATATGAGTCCTCCTCCTCTTCCTCCTCCTCCTCAACCTGGCCTCTAGCAGTCGCAGGAAGTCATCTATGTCTTGCAGTTGGGGAGCTCTCCTCTTATGGAGGGCTGCTAGCCATTCCCTTGCTTCTCTCTCTAGACCCTCTGCGATGGCATTCACCATGGTTCTGGGGGAGGGTAAGGGTGCCCATAGCATTCTAGGTGGATATCATCTGAATCAAGGAATAGGGCTAGCTGATCTGAGTCTCTGTCAAACTTTCCCCTGAATTGGGGCGGGTCATACAGCCCTACTCCTCCAACCTTCTGTTGGCCCCTGTATGCTTGCCCCTGATATGTCTGGCCATCTTCTTCACCCCTAATTCAGAGAGAGGGAGGGAATTGACTGCTCTTGACAGCCTGCCTGCTGCGTGGGAGAGGCACTGGTTGCCATTTTGGGCTCCTATCAGGAGGGGGAGGGGATTGTGCTCCAGTCTGCATCTCCTCCCTTCTCTTTTGGGCGGCATGATGGCCCCTCATCAGCAAGGGTGGCCTCCCTCTGTTCCTCTATTGCACTCTCTAGGGATTCCATCTGGGGTTTTGGGAGCCTGGCTTGTTTCCAGTCCCACCTCCAGTCCACCCTTGCCAGCTTGCTTGAGACTCTTCCCTGTATCTGGAGACTAGGGCAAGGGAATTCCAGCTCAGCTGCTTTAGGGGTTGATTTCCAAAAGTACTCATCTTGTCTTGCTTCTGCTGCTGGAGAAGACATCACTGCTTGGCATTGCTGCCTACCTCCAGCTGTAATCAGTCTTTTTCTCCAGCCTCGTGCTGCCTGATTTTCCCTCCAAGCACCCCAAATATTGAGGGAGTGCTCGGAGAGCCCGGGATTCCGGAAACCCGGAAATCTTAATAGATTTTTAAAAGTCAGTTTCGGCTCTCTGTGAAGTTTCCAAGAGTTGGCCTAATTAATTTACGAGCCTCCAGACAAAGTTCAAAGAAAACACATTCATTTATTAGGACTAACATCTTGGCATGGACTTCTGTGGAGCCGAAACTAAATTCCACTTAATGGCGTCTGAACTTTACCCCTGTGTCCCCTTCCCTCTGGTTGAGGTCATTAATCACATTCTCCAACAGGATGTTATGGCAGGGTTCTGGACATGCACATCCACATCCCAGTACAGAAATATGAAATTTTTACTCTGGTCAAAAGTATGCATGGCATTTCCTCCCACCCCCTCCTCAAGTTGATAGTAGTCATGGAAACGCTTTAGACGTTGACAGACTGAGAATCTCCATAGATAGTAAAAGGTATAAATGTACTTCCACATTATCTCAATTGTACAGTATACCACTTTTTTTTCAGACATTTTTAGCACCACAAATATATTCATTATTAAATTGAATACCAGTGGATGATAGCCAGTAGGGCACATTTCATATTGAAGTCAGAAATCTACAATCAAAGTGAGAAACAGTTGGGGGAACCATTTTGTGGGCAAAATGGCTGGCATGGCAAAGATTAAGCATTTGATTACTGCAAACCTATATATCATTAGTAATATAGTCCTCTTTAATCCAATTAAGTTCTTTTAAATTAGTATCAGCTGATACAATATTTCCATTTAAAATTGTAAGGGAGGAGCTGGATTTTTATTTAAGGTCCATACGAATTCATTAGACAGAGAGCAGCATCTCTGTCAGTGGAGAAAGAAATCTATGAATTGAAAAGGTGGTCTGATTTCAGAAGTTCAAGAGTGCTGTTTGTCAGAGGTTCTCCCATAAACACAACCCAGAAAAGAGGATTCTGAGATTGTGTTTAGAGCAGATTGGGGGATCCAGTCATGTTAGTCTGCAACATGGTTTAGAAAAAGATTATGTCAGCTGTGGAATTAATCTATTTATTTCAACTCCTTTTGCAACCAATGGGAAGAGAGAAGAACACACTTAGTTTACTTATTTGTTGCAACCATTCTAAACTTTTATCCTATTTGTCACAACCAAAGTGATTTGGTGACTCCACTTCCAACTTTATCCATATAGGACTGAGCACTTTTTACTTCCCATTTTCATTTAATTTGTCAGCAAAAATGCCTCCACAGTAATTTGTAAATGATTCCTTGGCAGGAAAAATAAGAATGAAAACCCGGGACCTAATTCATGTTTTTATGGACAGGGTGCCTTCAAACTGTATGTTCACCATCTCCTCAGGTCTACAGCCAGCAAGGCATTGATGAGAATTCCAAAAGTTGAAATCCACAACTGGAGAACATCCATGGCACTTCACTTTAGTCAAATGAAATAGAAACAATTCCAGGAAAGACCAGAATTTTGGAATCTCAGAGGGCAGGATTATCTGTTTTTCTTGGATTAAAAATCCATAATTATTCAAGTTGCTAGGAACAATCGGCGAGATGACCTGTGTATCAGGCCCCAAAATTCAGTTTGTGTGGGAGTTAAATAACATACTCCAAGATTCTCTCATGAAAATATTTCTGCAGCTTGTGATCTTGATCAGTGATGGATAGAGACACTTGCATTAATTTGCACTGATCCTTCAAACGATAAGATGGGGGCATAGTGAAATAAACTATAAATAAACTAAACTCTTCTTTATTGACAGTCTTGATAATTATTAGCAGTGGAGAGATGGTGCTTCTATTGTCTAGTGAAGTAAGGCTTGTTTTCACCACAGATCATCTGTGTAAAATAGGCGTGTGTGTATACATATATACATACCTATACAGTATATGAAGCAGGAAGATCACACAGATTGACTACATACAATGGCATGATCAAAAAGCAACAATGCTGCATTGGAAAATCTGCAAGAAAAACTATTTGCCTGCAAGCAAGAATTGTTGGGATCATAAAATAGAGAAAGTAATAGACAATAAAGAAGGTTTAGAATTCAAACTGACAAACATCTGCCACATAACATCTCAGACTTAACAATTATCAATAAGAAAGACAAAAAAGTCTGGATAGTGGAGGTGGCATTACCTGGAGACAGCAGAAGAAAACAGAAAGAACTGGAGAAAATAACAAAATACAAAGACCTGCAAATAAAAAATAGAACAATCATGGCAAAAGAAAGCAAAGGTAATAGGGGTCTTGGGTGCAATCTGAAAACAATTGGAATGCCACTTGAACACCGTCGGCATTGACAAATTCACCATCAGTCAATTGCAAAAGAACTCAGGACAACTTACATCATGCAACAATATCGGTAACACCATCAAACAGTCATATCTGCCTATCCCAGGTATCCCAGGAAAGGACTAAATAGTTGGATGAAAATGCAGTGTGAACATCTGGCTGACTGTGTGACAAACCATAATAATAAGCAAAGGAAAGAAAAAGAGGTGTGGCATTGGAAAGTCAGTGGAACGAGCAGCAGAACAGTTGAGAATGGCAGCAATGTACAATCAGGGCAGGTGAAATTGAAGAAGGAAATGAATGAGGACAACTTACTATTTTTATATCTTTACATCAACTGCAAATACACACACAAACATACATATTCTCTATGCATTTTTTCTTTTTCCTCTTCCCTCTGAGGAGTACCAACTGTTTCATTTAAACACTAGCCACAAGAGGGAGCTGAGGCATATATACCGTACCTTACGAATGGTAAATGTAGTGTGTAGGAGTGTGTAAATGTTGAACGAGTCAGGTAAAGATAAAAAAGGAGTATGTTACTTGTATCTGTCTCTTACTTTTGAAAGTCCAAGTGGTACGGAGCACATGTGGCTCTATCCTGCTTTCACAGCAACAACAAAGGTGTAAATTGGGCTGAGACAGATTAACTAAATCAGAATAATTCAGCATGTTGCAGGCTGAAATGAAATCATTGGTTTTGGGGTGGTTTCTCTGTAACAAGGATATTTCATTGTCTCTCCTTGATATAGCAGATAGCAAAAGAACAGCATAGCCAAGGATATTTCATTTGTTTGGCAATCTAAGAATTGCCACTATCAAATACAAACTGTTTGCTGAGTTGTGGGTAAAATGTAATATTCTAGCATTGTGCATCTACATGTGGAGGGAGATGAATGCTCTGTATAAATTCATTTGTCAGGAGCATAGTATATTTAACTCAGGATCTATTTGCATGCATAATGACCGTGCACAGGCAGCAGAAGCTGAGTTTGGTTCATAGAAAGGCACTTTCAGCCAATATTACATTTCAGTCCTGTAAATGTACCAAGAGGGTAATGCTTATGTAATGAGATGGACACAAGAGAGATTGAATTGGTAGGTTTGAGGCAGGGATGACTGTGAGCTCTGTAAATAATTCAGACTGGAAAACTTAAATCTAAATGCCATATAGGCAACCTCAATATAGTCATAACTTATACTATGACTTCTGCCAAGATAATAAACTCTGGCAGTACAGTCTGAGTTGTTTATGAGTGATTGATCAGCTTCAGGAGTGAATTATTTATAACATTATATTCACTTGGTGACCAAAAATCACCTGCGATTCTGACAAAATGAGAAAACTTTGCAAGTGTTTGCTCAGGAGGAAGAATACTCGTCTAACCAAATAAAATATAGTTTCCAGAAAAAAAAGGGCAAGGCTGGGATTTGATCACTCCAACAAATGTTTCAAAACATTAGCCAGAAACCCTGTTAACATGAGATCAATCCTATGAATGTTTGCTGAGTAATGTACATAGATAGAGAGATTACATTCTCTGAATTAATTTGAAATTCATAAATCATTACATAAATAAGAACGTAAGAATCAGGGTTTAATTTAATTTCTGTATTTTGCAACACAATTTCTACTCAAACACATACTTCATGCGACGTTATATATAAACATACAAATATTAAAGAACATTGCATTCAAGACTGTACATCTTGAGAAATGCATACAGAAAGTATTGTTTTTCAAGCAGGAATATTTTTTTTCACACAAATTCATGCCAATCCCTCTTTCCAAAATCCTGCACTAAAATCAAAGACTTTAAAATTGATTCAATTCCTGACTTAATGGAAATTATACACACGAGGAAAAATATTTTGGGACAAACCATGGTGAATATGTATATAGGAGGAATTCCATTACCTTGAACATCTGCTTTATTGCACAGAAACATTTGGCCAACTGCAGTTGAAAACAGTACAGTACAGGTAATTCTAATTTAATATAGTTCTTATATTCGTAAACAGCTAAAAGCTGGCAGTGACTTTGGTCTGTTTTACTTGACTTTGTGAAAATCTTAATAAATTACCTTTTTTTTTTAAATTTGCTGAGCTGAGCTTTTCTTTTTCTTCCTTCTAAGTTCTCAGATCTGTCCCAACCAAACCTTATATTGTCCAATTATGGGAAATTAACACTTAAGAATTCCCATCCAGTGAAATTTAGTATATCTGGGGACACTACACTAGATAAAGCTGCCTAAGATTGTGAATCTCTGTCTTTTTGATTCACAATCTTAGACACCCTTTCCTATCTTTTGAGCCAATATCTTTTTGGTTCAAAATATTTTATGAATAATTTTACAGGATGTGATAATAATAAGTCACAGTTGAGACCCTATATAGTACTGTGATTTTGTTCAAATCCCCACTTATCTATGAAATTCACAATTTTTATACAAGCCCTGAGGTCCTTGGAGGAAAGATAAAATAATCAATATAAACAGCGTTGACCCAGTATAACCTTTATTTGCACTCAAACTCTTGAAAATTCATTTTAATTGATGAAATAATGCCCCCCCAACGCACAGAGAAATATCTTTTTTCAAATATTCACCTCTTTTGGCCAGTCATGGCTGACTTTATTGCCTCTTCTGTGTTCAGCATATTACACTAAAACAGTAAGGTAAACAATAAAGAATTTAAATGTTACTATTAGCATGTAATACTCCCTATGCCAACTATATGGTATTGTCAATATTGCTCTTCAGCATCATATTTACAAGATGTGATATAGCTTCAGTAGCCTAGAATTAAGCTATATTTTTATAAAAAATCACATGATATAACATTACTCTCTCATTAAAGATTTCACAACTTCAGTGTATAAAATGTATGACAATACAAAAAGGCCTTTTGTCCACATCCAAGGGGTTCTAAGAAGCCCTATGTAACTCATGTCTATCGTGTTTTCCCAAAAATAAGATAGGCTCTTATTTTCTTTTGACTCCCCAAATAAGCACTTGGCCTTACTTTGGGGGAGGTCTTATTATTTGTGAGGTGCAGAAGGCGGCGAGTGTGGTCTCCTCATGGCTGCTGCTGTTTTGCAATATTTTGGGGGAGGGCTTATATTTGGGGAAGAGTTTCTTTTAGCACATGTGCTCAAAAGCCTGATTGGGCTTCTTATCTGGGGAGGTCTTATTTTCAGGGAAACAGGATAGTAGGGTTTTCAAATTGGGTTATATCACAAAGGATTATGGGAAAGGAATTACAGAAAAAAAATTGGTCTGGACAAAATAGGAACACTGTAAAAATTCAATCTGAGTTTTATCCTCCCCCCTTGTTTATGTTGGATACTCTCCTGAGAGGATCTTAATAACATCTCTGGGAATATTAAATATTTTGGAGTGATTTTATTATTAATAGTGCTGTTTATTCCTTGCTCAGCTATTGTTTTTAAATTCCAGGGGAAACAAATTTATTTACTGTTTTTAGAAAGTAGTAACATCACAAAATTGAGAAATGTTGTTCTTTAACATTACTTAACCTGTCTCACAAAATACAGTATATTTATTTCCACATATACTGTATCTTTTTGTTAATTACATTGCAATAAAATGCACAATCAGATCTATGGACTAAATGGTCAAAATTATGTCATGCGAATTGTTTATCATAGTTTTCAGAATAGATTATACTTCCTTATGGGACCATCACCTTAATGGAAAGGACAAACCTTCCATGGGCTTGCACAGATATATTGCACCAATAAGAAAAAAAAATTGAGACAATAAACCAAGACTTTTTTCCTTTCACTTCATTACCAAATTTCCACTTTTATGATGAAGAATGCAGTAAGAAAAGAGGAGACACAATAACCTTTTTTCTCATTTGGTGGCCAAAGAATTCGAGTTTCATCTTCAGGATCTGGCCTTCTAAAGAACAGTCAGGATTGATCTTCTCTAGGACTGATTGGTTTGATCGTCTTCAGTCCAAGGGACTCGCAGGAGTCTTCTCCAGCATCATAGTTCAAAAGCGTCAATTCTTTGGCACTCTTATGGTCCAACTTTCACAGCCATCCATTGCAAATGGGAAAACCATAGCCTTGACTATATGCACTCTTGTTGACAGGGTGTTTTGTTGATTAATTACCCATATTTTAGGGACTCCTTTCCCCTTTTTATTGCACTTTATTTAATTGTTTAAATCTGTACCAGCATTATTCCCTTTTCTTTTTTATTTAAAATTACAGCAATGCATTTAAAAGACTAAATATTAGATCCAACATGCAGTGACATTATGGAAAAATTAATTGCTTTGGTTCAGTAGCATGATGCACCTGTAATAACTCTGATGTAATGCTTCAATGACATAAAGAAACAATATTTTGCCAGTTCTTTTCCCATCATGCTCTCTAATCCTTCTAAAACCTGGCTCTCATCTTCCCTTGGCTTCATTACTAAAGGGCATGTGGTTGCTTTGCAATTCTCTCTGCTCAATGCCTTGCTAAAAGACCTGGGGAAAATCCAAGAACACATCAGGGTCTTAAACAGCTGAGGAAGAGAGAAGTCACCATGTTGCCACATGCACTTCTCCCTCTTGGCATCAGGGAAAGATTGTCATAGTGTTCAGTCACCTTCTGTGCTCACGATTTTTCTTCCCACCAATACTGAATTTGGATGGTGCCTCTGACACTCAATTCAGTTACTTAACAACATATTGACAGTCTTGCTGCCCAGCCGTGAGTTCAAAGAGAGGTGGGATCAATGACAGATGCTCTCTGCAAAGTCTGCCTGGAGCCCCAGAAAGACAGCAGACAATTAGTCAAATGTCACCACAGTCCAAGGACTTTCCAGCGTTTGCATCTTCCAGCACCTTACAAAAGAGGATTAAATGAAAGACAAAGTGCCAGCATTATGCAAATGATGCTGAAATCTGCTCACCAGATGATCCCTTGCATTCTTTAAACCCTTGCCTCTCTTGAACATCAATAGCTAGTTTGTTTCTGGCACAGTTTTTGGTGTCTCAAGAGATAACATAGCACATGAATGCTTTCCTTTCTGCCAAAAAGAACCATCGAGTCTAACACATGAAAATCCTTTATCTTGCAAACTGGAATGTCACACAAAAATATGAAGTTATAAACAGAAGCTTGACTCAAGCAACTAAGAAAGAGTCAAAACATACGGTTTTCCTTTTCATGCATATGGGATTAATTTAATATTTTGATAAATATGCATTAACTTCACATTCTCCTGTTACTTCCCCACCCAAGATTTGATTTTACAAGTTGTGTAAAATTACAGCATTCTCTCTTCCTTGCAAGATAACAACATTGCTTTTTCTACAGACAGAGCTTGCTCACATGAGGGGCAAAAAAAGTTTACTTAACAGACAAGGGTCTTGATAATTTATTCAGAAAAAAACCAACTGAACTAAATGGGAATTGTTATCAGGTAAACAGTTTTTACAATCTCTAGGGTTGTAGCTATCATATTATTAAATAATGTTATCCAATTCATTGCATAACACACATACACACTCATGCAAATATGAAATCTAATGCAAAACTATTGTTAATCAATGAAGTAGGCAAAAACATATTGATTGAAGTTCCAGGGATAATTGGATTCATCTGTAAAATGCTGAATATTCATGCAGTTATGTGAAAGAGCATAAAGTTGGATGGTATCTATTGTTTAATTTAATTTAATTTAGCAGTCACAATCCAATTGATCAAATATGTGTAAGCAATATAAATCTGTCTTGGGCTGTCCTTTCTTGGTTTAATTTGAAACATCCTGCACGTAATAATAGAGAGATTTTCAGATTCTACACTGTTATAAATTTTAAAATCTTTAAATAGTTTCTGCCAAAATAATCCATAATTTCATAGCTGCTTAAATAAACAAAGAAGTGTTAACACTTCTACAAAATAAACAGAAACATCTATAACTTCAAAAAAAAATCAAGAGTACTTTTCTTCATAACCTTGTAGTTTAATGTGTTGGATCTATGGGGCCTTTAATTATCTATCTAAGAAAATATATGAATGTTGGAAATATTTTTAAAAAATGTTTGAGGGCAAAAATTTCTATGGCTGTCTTCCCCTAAAGAGGCATTCCACAAATACTTTATTTAGTAGAAATCTGGTCAATGCAGCCTCAAGTGTGAGCTTCTAAGGTAAGGCCAGCTATAGGCCATTATGACCATCTGTATGCTCTGAAAATTTCATTATTTCATTTGCTTGAGAGGTTTGGAAATATACTAGATTGGAGACAGAACAACACCATTCAAGGACACAAAACTATTATTGTACTAAGGCTTTTCCTCATGACCTTGTAGTTTAATGTGTTGAATGTATGGGGAATTTAATTATCAATGTAAGAGATTATATGAATGTTAGAAATATTTTTTAAATGTTGGAAAGTGGATTATGGAAGAATTCAAGTAATTGCTTTGTGAAAACTCTTTCTCCAGTAACTCTCTGTTGAGCAGGATAAACAACTTCTACAGTTTCTTCTTCTGATGCTTTAAGTATTATGTTCTGAGTACCACACTTAAAGAAGAATTCAGGGAAATTGGAATAAGTTTGAAAGAATGAAAGTTACTAAGCCATGTTTAAAAAAGAAGAAGGAAGACAGGAAGACATATTCTGATTGAATATTGGAAATATTTTCTCAGAGTAATAATGGTTTGGTAGTGTAACCAATTACCTAGAGAAGAGGTGGCCCTTATTCTTTACAAGTGCTCAAACAGAATTTTCCTTAATATTCTTACCATCCATTTTTAATGTGTTATTACAATACATATGCACATATATCCTTTTGTTTGAATGTGTTCATTTATAAACTTTTCTTTGTTTATTGCTGCTATTTTTTTGCCTTAGTAGAATCATTAACTTTTTATTACTTGAGCTTTTTTGTTTTTAATAAGGGATTGCATTTTAGTGGAGTTTTTTCTAGCACTTGAGAAAAAATCTTAAAAGCATTATTATACAATTACTGTTTTATTCTTTAAACAAAATTGGATAGTATAAATAATTAAATAAAAATAATTTTATCTGCACCATTTCCTATACTTGGACAAATTATGCCTTCTCTACTTTTACCTTATTCCACGGTGTTTAATTTGCCTCAGGTCTGTAAAATGTATTATACGTGTTTTTTTATTACTTTCTAAAGTGAATTCAGATTCTAACTTTTTTCATTTGTGCTAACTTAACTTTTTCATTGTGCCTAATATATTTAAATACGTGGTAAATTGCATTGTTTGGGCAAACTGTACTACTGTTGTTTTGGAGTTTGTAGAATTTTCTAAGATTTGCTTTTAAAGAGGAATAGTTACAGAAACTGGAATGTTTAATTTTACATTTTGAAAATTATACAAAATAACTCTGGGAATAGTAAATAAAAATTTAATTCCAGAAATACAATTCCTCTATTGGATAACAAATGAGACGACATTTCCTCATTTATTTTTGAACAAATTAATTAAAGAAAAGTTAGAAATATCTTTTCAACTAGCTATAAACTTAAAAAAAATGCTATGTATTCTAGATTAGAATATTCTAGATACTCTAGATTATTCTTTTTTTCTCATTCATTTGTATCTCATTCATGGAGACCCTGCAATGTTCTTGGAAAGATTTTTCAGAAATGGTTGGCCATTGCATTCTCCTTACTAGGGCTAAGAGAGAAAGACTGGCTCAAGATCACCTAGCTAGCTTTGTGGCTAAGGTGGGAGTAGAATTCATTGTTTCCCATTTTCTAGCCTGATGCCTGAACTACTAGATCAAACTGGCTCTCAATATATGTATACTTAGAATCAAATCTTACTGCTGGGTATATATTGTATGTCTATGGAGTCTTTATAAGATATTCTGAAAAGTAAAAGCTCAGGACTGTTCAGGTGAATTCTTTACGCATCATAGAAACAGATTTCCAGATACAAAAGCCATCAAATACCATCATTATTATGACTATTTTGAAATAACTTGCATTTTATGCATTTATCCCACTAAATTAAAAGAAGTTTCCCTGTGCTTAATATAACAGAAGTCCTTATCTATTCAGTGAAACTAGACCAATAAACCTGATGATTTCATTGAA
This sequence comes from Thamnophis elegans, assembly GCF_009769535.1. NCBI lineage: Eukaryota > Metazoa > Chordata > Lepidosauria > Squamata > Natricidae > Thamnophis > Thamnophis elegans. The sequence goes on from NC_045541.1 coordinate 123,146,464, forward strand.
AACTAGGCTGAAATTCATCTTGTAATTTTGAAAAGCCTTTTTCTTCCCTGCAAAAGAGACTTGTATTTTTGACTTTATTTTCGGCCTAGGAGTATTTATTTCTTTTCTTTTTAAACTGGCGTTTTTAAGTGGTTGTTGGAAGCAGATGTACATGCCATCATTGGCATTCTTTTCAGTTGTTGTTGTTGTTAGTTATGAAGTCATGTCTGTTCAATTGAGATCCCATGGACAATGTTCCACCAGGCCTTCCTGTCCTCTATCATCCTCTGGAGTCCATTTAAGTTCACACTGACTATTTCAGTGACTCCATCCAGTCACCTCATTCTCTGTCATCTCTTTCTTCTCTTGCCCACAATCTTTCCCAGCATTAGGCTCTTCTCCAGTGAGTCCTTCCGTCTCATTAGGTGGCCAAAGTATTTGAGTTTCATCTTCAGGATCTGGTCTTCTAAAGAACAATCAGGGTTGATCTCCTCATGGACTAACCGGTTTGATCGCTGGCAGTGCAAGGGATTCACAGGAGTTTTCTCCAAGGAAAGTACTTTTCAGTACTTTCTGGTTACTCACAACTTTTCACCTGAGAACAGAAGATGCTATTTTATGCTTTCCTCAAGGATTTGCAGGCAGATAGGGGAAGTCAGGGAAGATAAAAATGGCTAGATGATACATGTGTGTAAGATAGAACATATGTACTTCCCTTGGCCCTCTTATCACTTAATAATTCAAGAACATCACATGCTACCCAGTAGAATGTCCATGATACCCAGTAGAATTTCCATGACCTCTCCCTTGAAACAAAAAATGAAGGCAATTCACTTTCATCCAGTTAAATGGAACTGGTAGAAAGATGCAAAATATTTTTTTCTGCATAATCCTTGCTTCATTAATAGAAGGTTATTATAATCATATCTTGGGGAGGGGGAGCTTTTAAAGGAGGAGGAATCTCTATTAAATCCCAAAGTGATATTTATTACTATTTTTGGCTTTACATATTGGCTATAATTTTTAATGATGCAAGATTTTTAAAAGTGTTGAATAGCATTTTTTTAAAAAAAAATCTGTTTCTCTTACTCATTTTTATGTATGAAAGTTTATTTTTACTACTTCAGAAAATAATTTGCAATCAGCACCTAAAATCTCATTATTGTCCAATTGTTCCCTCAAGATTTCTTTGTTTGCATATTGTAATTATGGATAGCATTAATTGTTTACTAAACTACTTTTTCTAATTATATTTATTTTCCTATATTTCAAATGTCTATTATGTATTTTCCATTTAGGGTATACAATCTTATTTCACTGTAACATCTCTGTGGATTCATTATTATTATTTTTAGTGCTATAAAATGTATACATAACATTCATTGCATGGGCTCACAGCTGTATAACGAGAAGTAAAACTTAATATGGGACATTAATAATAGGACAATAAAATAATATTTTAATGATCAATCTGTATAATATATATTGTATATTTGTATGCAATCTCTCTTTTGTTATGTAAAGAAAACTAGATAAAATAAGGCCAATTGAAGAAGGAGAAGATTTCTGGCTAGGGAGAATTGTTAATAGCAGCTAAAAGATTTCTGGTATAGCAGCAAAAAAATTCAGCACTATCGCTGATCCATCTCTGCAAGGGCTAAAGCCAGTTGAGGAATGATATAACTCAACAGCATCCTAATCCCACTTTATAATTTCTGCAAATCACTCTTGAAAGGAACTCAGAATTACAGGTAGTTCTCGACTTATTTCTTTAGTGATTGTTCAAAGTTACAATAGCATTGAAAAAAGTGACTTGGGACACATCCTCACATGCAGGAGGATTGCAGCATCCCTTTGGTTACATGATCAAAATTTGAGTGCTTTGCAATTGTCAAAGCATCCCAGGGTCATTCAGTCACATTTTGCAACCTTCCCAGCTGGATTCTGACAAGCAAAGTCAATGCAATGCAAAGTTGATGCTTTTAACATCTGTGGCAAACAAGGCACAACTCAATTAACAATTCCCTGGCTTAGCAATGGAAATTTTCATCCCAATTGTAATTCTAAATCAAGGATTACCTGTGTAAATCAAGGACTACCTGGACTCTTCACTTTTGATCCATAAGAGGAGAAGAAGAGTTGGGGAAAATATATTTAAAGCAAAGATAGGCCAACTTTTCTAGATGAAGAAACACATTTGATTTTGGTTGATATTCTGAGAGTACGTAGTGCTAGATCATTCCCTGTTGCTCTTTAAAATACTATTAATTAATTTCCCATGTTCTACTATTATATGTACCACTATGTAAGTGGTACATATAATTCTCACTATTTATAACATTTCAATCATAATCTTAATGTATAGTGAAGCAAGATTTTTCAGCCTTATTAATATTGCTAGTTTTTCTAGCATTCCCAATCTGTCTTTGATGGGGTTCTATTTGCTTTTCTATGTGCAGAATATAGAAGGTCAGAGGACAGAATGTTACTGTGACTTCAGAATGCAGGCTGCTCCTATGTTGTGTCCATCAAACATTTGCCTAATCCTAGACAAAGAGGCATGTTGTTTAGGCACTGGATCCTTACCACCACTTTTTTTTTTACTTTTTCATTATTTGGTTCAACTGTTTCCTCACCCTGCCCACTCCTTCACACCTTTTCCTCTTAATTCACTTTCTTTTCTTTCTACTACTTACAGTATTTAATTGCCACAGTGAGATAAAGATTCCTTATTCTTTGCATCACTGGTTAATGCCAAGTTATTAATAGCACAAATTGGAATCCTCACATAAATAGATAATGTGAGATCTAAATTACATTTTATATTAAATATGTAGGCAATAGTTACCCTGCTGTTTTTATTTTATTCTAGAGAAAGTGTACAATGTCTAGTCCAGATGAGGAATTCTTATAGACTTATTTTTTCGACTTCAGACCAATCGTTTTGCAATTTTTTTAAAAAAAAATCCAAGAGAATATATGCAGAGTGTTTTAGAAGTCCCTTTATATCTGGAAATATTGTCAATACGAGAGCAATTTTGGAAAACAAGTTGGTTGAAAAAGATTAGCTCTTCTTTCCTCCATATATGGGCTTCTTGATCCAAACATGAAAACTCATCTTAAAGGATAATTAGATGCATGCTATGTATATAATCTGACATTTGTTAGCTCTGTGTATATAACTGCTTAGAAGTAGGTGTACTGGGACCTTATAAAAGAATAAGGAGGTTTAAATATCCCTCTTGTGCCATAAATAAATTGGTAAGGATTGCATGTATTAGATGCTTTGCTCAAGAGCTACTCCACTACCATCACAGTAACGTTGTTCTGTCTAATTTTATATAAAATAGTGACTGTATACTGGGAAAATAGTGAAGATCAGATAATTAATATGAAAGAAATATGAAATAATATTGCTCCTTAAATGCAAGTGCTTTTCCAAGCAGGCTTTGGGAAAAAGTCCAGCCAGAACACATCAAGGAGATACTATAGTCTGCCCTATATGGCCTCTGATCTGCATTTAATCAGCACCCATGCAGGTGAAAGGTTGGGAGGGAGAGAACCCAGCTTCTTTGACTTATTTTTTGTTTTGTTAGCCTTGTTTGAAGTCTCTGCACACTAAATCACAGTGGGGGCTTATTGCCTTATGGTTTGAGATTAGATTTAGCTTAGTGAGCTATTTTTGAGTGCTATGTTCAATATTTTGACACACATACAGAAGGGAATATTTATTTCTCAGGCAAGTTGCTGAATTTGCAACTCATTCTAAATGGCATACGCTCCAGCTGTAACTAGGGGTAAATAATACATTAGCAGTACTTAATCATAGTTAATCCTAATGTATAATGAAACATTCCCTGATATGGACCATCAGGAAACTGGGGACAAGTGCGGGTGGATTTCTACTCCAGTCCCAAGTATTTTCTGGAACAACTAGGTCTTCATGGACTTCTTCAGCTCAAAAATATTGCAGCTTTTCAATTTTAGGGGAATTGCTATTTCATTCATTTTAGACCTATAAAATTAGGTCTAACCCAGGGGTGAAATTCAGCAGGTTCTGACAGGTTCTGGAGAACCGATAGCAGAAATTTTGAGTAGTTAGGAGAACTGGCAAATATCACCTCTATCTGGCCCCATCGCCATTTGTTTCTCTGCCTCCCGAGTCCCAGCTGATCAGGAGAGAATGGGGATTTTGCAGTAACCTTCTCCTGGAGTGGGGAGGGAATGTGGATTTTGCAGTATCCTTCCCCTGGAGTGGGGTGGGAATGGGGATTTTTCAGTATCCTTCACCTGCCATGCCCACCAAGCCACGTCTACAAAACCGGTAGTAAAAAAATTGAATTTCACTATTTATCTAACCTCCAGTTTACAGATCAGTTTGGAACAAGGTCATAATATCCATCATTGGACTCAAATGGTCTCCAAATACACAGCCATTCAGTCTGTTGGGATTGGGATGGAGAAGTCTATTCAGACCCAATATTCTGTAAATCTTTAGGACATCACTTCAGCCTCTATTTTCACAAGGCCCGAGGTTGACATGTACACCTGAGTACTCTCCATGTACTATCTAATACCATGTTGATACAAAATCTCCCACAGTTAGTGTTCTCCAAATTCAAATCCTGATGCATCTGCTCTGAGACAAAAATCATGTCTAAAGTGCAGCCAACCATCATGAATCAGGATCCTGATGATCACAAATGGCCATGCTATAGAGGTCTAATTATGTTGGGGTTTTTTGGATGCGTGGGAAGCAGGGCATTTACTATTTGGTAGGAAAAGTATCATTGCAAACAGACTGGCTTTCAGCTGTGCTTTGCAAATATAATAACACTATATTATACTCCTATCTCCAGGTCTCACCTTCATCAATTTGAACAGTTGAATCTAAAACACTGAACTGGAAAACAAATACCACTCCCAGGCTGTTCTGTCCCCCCTTCACGGCTCTTAAAAAACGGCAAGACAAATAAACTTAAAAGGAACTTTCTTTATCAGTTCTCGGCTCAGACTGGCTTCGAGCCCAAAAATAAACTAATTAAAGTCTCTGCCAGAAGATAACGGACTGAAACACAAATCTTTCTTACGGCAATACCAGGTGAAGCAAACGAAAGCAAAGCCCTTCTTCCAAAGTCTCCATGAATCAGGGTTACAGAAGTCACCAAGCACTTATCCAAGTGTATCTTCCATAAATCACGATTGATGATCAAGCAATGTTGTACCAAACAAGGAACGCACGAAGGAACGTTGACTCCTGCGACTAGGGCGTGGCAGCATCCATCCTTTTATCTCCAAACCTGCCTCTAACAAGCCCCAGCTGCATAATGAATCTTGTATCCCGAAAAGACTCACAGCAGACATCTGCTGAGTCACAACACAGGCTATATCAAAATACAGCTTTCTGTGTCTTTAATTGGCTTCTATCAAAGAATAAATAGAAATGTGCATTGTTTTCAGAAAGAAAGAATTTCTAAATGTGAGTGAGAAGCTGTAGGTAAAGAGTCCTATGCTCTGCTAATGGAATACAGTAAGCATCGACAGTTGGGAGGAAATTTTCTGTTTACTGGGATAAAAAGTAGTATTTGAATAACCAACAAACAAGAGAACCAATAAACTGCTCAGAATAACCGATCACATGACCAACTGACCAAACTGGCACACAAGACATTTATAAGCTGAGGAGGAACAGGACAAGAACATCCTGTTGATGTTACCTAGTCTGGTAAAAGAACATTCAGAAACTAAATTGAAACAAGCTTGGAGAGCAAACCACCGGCAAAATGAAAATTAATATTTCTGATTTGTGAAAAAAAGCAGCGATAGGTGAGAATGTTTTATGTAAATATCATGACACCATTAATTGTCTCCCTTGAAATCAATAAATCAGAAAATCAGTTAAAAGATGTGCCATAGGTGGGAGCTTAAATGACAAAGGCTACTTACAATGAAAAATGTTCTCATCGATTCACTGTAAATCTAGAGGCAACCATCTTAAGCACAAAAAGAAAGAAACAACAAAAAGTATGAATGAAAGCTATTGTTATTGAAGAAGTTACCAATATTGATGCTTTAAAACCAAATACTCTTCTTGTTTCTGATAATAAATAAGGATGAGGAGAAAGAACAGTACTGCTAACCATGAAAAGGGAACATTGGGGTTTAATCTAAGCAGCAGCAGGGAACAATGAATCCCCATAGAAGTAAAGGATAACTTTACTCTGGCAAATAAAGAAGATCCAAGCTGTTGTTAATAAGGTAAAGGAGTTTGTTGTATGGTGTTAATAGTAACCTTTTATCTAGCACGTCAATTGAACCCACGGATACTCCTTTTAGGAGGTCCTAATACAGCTAAAGAATATATATTTTCTTCTTCTTCTTTGTTTTTTGCTGGAGGGGGATGTGTGCAGTTGGAAGGCATGTTTTCTGCCTGGGTTCACAATAGCTCAATAAGCAATTTCTAAAATACTGGAAGTTCCTATGTATTAGCAAACAGATAATAATATGAAATGCCATTCAACTGTAAAAAAGCCATCAGAAATCAAACACCAGATATCACATCTCAAATAATGTGAATTATCAAATGCCAAACTTCTCCGCTTCCTGAATGTCACACACTGTATAATGGATAGTGGCTATTTAATGCACATTAACATGTAACTTTGTAAAAGCAGATTTTAGGAATAATGATGGGGAGGAATTTGTTTTTCATTTAATTGGTACAATGATCTGAAGCTTTGTCTTGAAGAAGCTGACTGATAGTGCAGTATGAGCAGGAGATGTTGAAATGTAGATGGGTATAATACAATTAATTTTTCTGAACCAAAATTAATAAGAGAGGACCATATTTCTGCAGTAATGATTTAACTCTATGGAGAAATCCAATCAGCTATCCTCTTGTTCTTCATTAAAACCTTCTGGGTTTGTTCAGGATGCAAAAAAAAAAAAAAAAAAAAAAGGCAGCAAGATTTTCATTTTAATGGTATAATTTATTTCATTTATTTCTTTTTTTTCTGTCTTCTTTTTTTAGCTTTATTCCATACAAAATAACAATGAGGACAAAGCACATAAAATTACTTTGGCTGATAATTCCCTTTAATTTGATAAATTCATTATATTTTCTTCTTTTGAGCTACAATCCCTGCCTTCATTTCACTTGTTTAGTTTCTCTTAGTTTTTTCCTAGCTATGCACTTAATAGTTTATATAAGCCAACCTGCTTTTTATTGAACACACATGTTTTCCTACATACTGTCAAAATAATTAAGTACTTTGTATAAATTTGGACACTTAATATGACAAAAATGTTGCCAGTAAGAATAATGGAAGAAACAGAAAAGCAGTGGGAAAATTACAAGGATAATTCGAACAGATTCAACTGTAAGTAATGAGGATTTAATGAGGCTGATATTCAAAGAGTCTCTCATTTCTTAGTGTATAAAACATTCATTTTTCATATTAATTGTCTTCCTGCTAGAGGTCTTATAGCACTATGGAGAAAGGAAATATTACAAACTTTTTGTATAAACTATGCAGACAAGAGACTTTCATCTGAAGTTCTGTTTTCAAAAAGAAAAATCAATCCCTTCTATGGCACAATAATGCCCACAAAGAAAAGAAGAAAGGCTCTCTTTGTTTACTGATAGGATCTCAGGAGAGCCTTAGAGAGGAACTTTGATCTTGAAACACACCATTGCTTCACAACTAAAGAGAGGGTGAGCAAAAAAATGGCATATTGAAGCACCAGAGAGATGTTAAAAGTCAACACTGGGAGAGGAGCAGGAGATATAAAGATCAGCATAGTACACGCTATCTTCCCCATGAGTGAAACGTTCACCCAGATGCAAACAGATTCTTCCAAAGCTCACAAGATTTATGCCATTCGAATGAAAGCCTTACTGCTTTTCATTGCAATCCTGGAGATGCTTAGAAGGCTTGTGTTGTAGAAAAATAGAGTTGAAAAATAAAGATACGGGAGAGGGATCATTTGTTATGAAATATCATCAGGGATAACAAGGCAGAATTTATGTATCTTGCTATGTGTGTACAATTAGACAAAGTTATTTTATCTTTTTCTTTCTCTGACCAATTCCAGAATTTTTTTAAAAAAAACATGGTTTGCTAAGAAAGCCTTAAGGCTATGTGAAGTTCAATGAGTCCATATTTTAATATTAACTAAAATAAGCTACTTTATGGCTTACTGTTATGTGCCCTGAATTTTGGTGCATATTTGTTGTAGAAAGATCACGATAACTCAGTAAGATAGACATGAATGTTGTCATATGTCCTTTGGACTGATTGCATTGCTGAGATAGTTCATTATGGGATTCTCCTTATAGAGAAGAGTTTGATTGGTTGGTTGGTTGATTGATTGATTATATGTCATCAAGTTACTGTCAACTGAGAAAAGTATTGCTTCCTCACTCATTCATTTGAAAAAGCATGGTGAATTTCAACAGCACATTGAAAACAAAATTATTTTAAAATAACTCCTCCAAGAAATTATTAGAACAAAGGAATGAAATTTAACACTGTAATCAAGTTAGAACTTAATAATTTATAAAATAAATGGCTTTGATAGTTATATTCTGAAGTCTCAGTGGTGGGGTTTGGGTCTGCAGCTTCTGTTTTGGTAGAATTACAACATGTTTTTAGTCAGTTTTTAGTCATCTAAGTTATTATTGCACATGGATCTGGATAGGATTTCCCCCTATTATGTATATTTGCTAGAAGAACCTGGAGAAGAATAGACAGACCGACATCACTTGCACAGACACCCCTAGATACTTTCTTGCATTTTCATATTGACTTTGTTGTTTATTGGAAGATGTTCCCCAGTTAATATACTCTGATAATTTACAAGATTGAAGTTGCCAGATGGTCTTTGCCCGGCCAGTTTAATTTGTTTAATTGAACTAAATATATGGTTCGCACAAATGTGTTTGGTTTTCTTTGAGAAAAGTTGTGAAACTATATTAAAAAGAAATTCACCGCAGCTTAATCTAGAACTTCTCTTCTAGCTATGACAGCTTCTAACACCTTCCTCTACATCAATTCTTCTTCAAAGAGCATGCTTGACTAGAAAATAATGAGAAGCAAATTGTTACTGAGATCCTTGAGCTCCAGCTGATGACTTATCTCTTTTGAGGACATGAAAATGGCTCTCTTATGGAAGAAAAGCTAGAATCACTGTTAAATCCTAGAAATTGTAGAAAGAGTAAGAACAACTCCATCCTGGGTTAGTTAAAAAGTTGCTTTTATGAAACATCAAAGTTTGAACCTGCCTATGAATTGGGAAATAATGATGGCTGATGTCCTTTTCATGATTTTAAAAATGGCTATTCGTAGCCTTATCTGGGCTCTTGGACTCCAAAAGTTTCTCCACTGTAGGCAGCTGATTATTGAGTCAATGTCTACTTATCAGCCTGTTACCAGTACTTTAACATAGCCTGTTTTCTGTTTCTTTGTTAGACTTTGAATGTTTCCACTTTCATTTTTTTTTGCAATATCTGGTAATTTCCACAATTTATTCTGACTTCTACTAGCCATTTTCCTCTGCTTTTCTGCTGGATACAGAAATATTGGTGGGCAGGACTAACATTTGTACAGCTCTGCCTAGTGCAAGACAGTCAGGAACAAAGCACATTGTGAACACTAGTCAGATATTATGGTAGCTGATACACTTACCAGGATAGCACATCAATGAAATTCTGGCCCTGTTGATATCATACATTTTTTCTAACTTTAGACAATCATGCAATCATCCTATTTGCATGGAGAAAGCATAGGGCTTTTCATTTACTCATGATCACATGCAATGTTTGAAGTTGAAGAAACTGAGCAACAAAGCCAGAAAGTCCAGTTGCTTCTTGAAAAAGCACCTTTGGGACAACCATGACCTAGATGAATGAGAATCTCCATAGATTGGTGGCAATAAAGTAGTCACAGTGGAGGAAATGGGATTGCTTGATGAATACTCTGAGTGCAATCATATTGAATTGAGCCTATGTATAAAGAAGGAAATGAGATAGAATCCCAGGATAATTTAGAAGGAAAACAGCAATCATTCCTTTGGTTTGTGATCCATAGATCTTCATCCAGCATCAAAGATACACAGTAAAAATCTATTCACAGATACTTACACCTTCTCACCAGAGGTGGTATTCAGCCGGTTTGGACTGGTTTGCTCGAACTGGTAGTGGAAATCGTGAGTGGGCCCGCCCGCCCACCCACCCTGGCTCTATGCCATCCTATTTAGGAACGTTTTTGAGGCTGGGTACACGCGTTGAAGGTGCGTATATGATCAAAGTGCATCATGGAAGGCTGGGCGCATGTACAGAAGGGGCACGTACATCCACAGGGAACTGGTGGTAACAAAATGTGAAACCCACCACTGCTTCTCACCCAGAATAGTGGAATTCTTCATGAGCAAGGATTGTGAAACCCGACAATTTCTTTTAATTTGTTTCAGACAAGTAACCTAGTGATCCTAACATCAATGAAACAGAGATCTCAGTTCTTGACGTCTCTGAATTTTAGGTTTTTGGCTCATGTTTGGAAATGCTATTTGCTGTGCAACACTTTTAAGATAACTTTTCATAATACACTGGAAGCCACTTGCTTTTATTTTTTTTACTACTGGTATCTAGAAGTGTTTGCTTAGTCAGCAACATTTCAGAGTGTATCTTTCATAGCCTTTATGTGAAATTAAATTCCCATTACAATGATATGAAGTCACTTAGCAGGGTCACATTTTTGTTCAATCACAGGGGTAAATTTCAATGGGAAAACTAAAAATCATGTTTCCTTACTTATTGCTACTCTCAGAAACTGCAGTAAGTAGATAGCAATAACAATAACACTTAGTTTTATATACTGCTTCATAGTGCATTCCAACCTTCTCTAAGTGGTTTACAGAGTCAGCATATTTTCCCCAACAATCTGGGTCCTCAATTTACCGATCTCGGAAGAATGGAAGGCTGAGTCAACCTTGAGCCAGTGAGATTTGAACTGCTGAATTGTGGGCAATCGGCAGTCAGCAGAAGTAGCCTGCAGTACTGCATTCTAACCACTTTGCCACCACGGCTCATAGATACTAGTTTTATCAATTTCATGAAAGTATATAAAGGTTTTTTCCATGGGCTAAATTTTCTGCACATATCAAAAATGTATCATATTTCTAAATCAGGTGTGCCCAAACAGGCACAATTAAACACAATTAAGCCAAATGACACAAATGATTATATAGGGTGTAGCACACACATCTCATTATAATTACTCTCTGGTCATACATAGAATATTTTCCCTCTTCTGCTTCATTACAAATTATTACAAATAATTTTGAAGGTCTCTAGGGTTCCCATAATGAATTTGTGCTATGGGAAGAGTGGACAATCTATTCGTGGGGCACTTTCTGCTGGTTTTCTGGCTACTGTGGAAGTTGAAGTGGTAGAAGTAGGTGTGACTATGACATTAAAAAAAAAAGAAAAATGGATAGTGTGGGAGGAATATTAAACCATGTAAATACCTCAAAAATGTTGCAATTTTCAAAACTGTGAAACTGGACAGTTCTGTTTTTAAAGTGGTTCAGGCTTCTCATGACAAGCTGGGCTGGATACAGATAAATGAGACATTCAGAACATAGCAGTGATGGTTAACCTTTGTGGCACTGAGTGCTGAAACAAGAGTGTGTGCATGCTCCGGAGCATTGGAATCCAGAAGAAAGTAGCTAGCCATTGCACATGCGCATAGCAGTCAGCTGCTCTTCTTGGTTTTGTTACCCACATGTGTGCCAGCTAGCTGGTCCAGCGTGCATGCGCGCTGAACAGCTGCCTCTTCCAGGTTCCGGCACGCGCATGTGCAATTGCCAGCTGGTCTTTGAACAGAGCAGCTGGCTGGTGTACATGCATGCCAGACCAGCTGGCTGGCCGCATGTGTGTGACAGAACCTGGAAGAGCAGCTGGTGATGGTGCATTGTCCACAGAGAGGGCTCTGCATGCCACTTCTGGTATGTGTGCCATAGGTTCGTCATCACAGGGATATAGGAACTGTGGCAAAGCTAATAAAGCTATTACAAAAGAATTCTAATGACTGCTTTGCCTCAATTGCCAATCTTATTCAGAGTTAAATCAAGATTCAAAATCTTATGCCTCCCTCTCATACAGTCTTGTATTATGATAGCACGGAACCCATTCTTCTTTAGGCTGCTTTAGGTTACAATTTCCTACCAACCGTTGGTTTAATAATGGACTTTTTTGGTTTCAGACCCTCTGATTTTGACATTGTGAGAAATGACCCTCACACCCACTTCATTCTTAAATTCACTGATGTAATGAAGGCTGTATACAGGCTCACAGATGGAGGCAGCCTACGGCTCAGAGGTTTTCCAGTGCAAACTGAAGGCTACAGCATATAAGTTCTGGTGCCATGATTTGCTTTGATCAAGGCAAGTGAGAGGATGGCTGATGAATAGATGCTATTGGTTTCCAGTGACCTTTGGTCCTTTCTAACTTGATGATTCTCTATTATAGTCTTCTTTAATCAACTGTGAATAATACCTAACAGATAGGCTCAATCTACACCAAACCTTCCACCTAATAATTTCAACTTCATTGAGATATTAAAGCCAATCTAATTTTACAACCTAATTTTCAAATTCATTCACCGAAGATCTCCTCCAGCATCCGTTATTTATATTAGTGATATAATAGTTATTTCCATTCCATATACAGTGGCCACTGGTGTGTGAACTATAGGGGTATATTTTCAGGTATGGGGACAGTTTCCAGTAGGCAGGCTCATTTCAAGGTTCATTAGGCATTTATTTTGATTGTTGCACATTAGTCAACAGCTTCCTCTTCTTGGGCATTAGCAGAAGCCTTGAACCAGCAAGTAATATGCCGTTTTGGCAGGTGGAAAGTCAGAGAGAAATTTTATTAGAGTCATTGATGCACAGAGCTACTGCAGTATTACTTTGAACTACTATTTTAACCCTGCATTTTCCTGCCTTAATGCCTATGCTTTTACTCTACCAACTTATAATTAATTGTTTGTAACTGAGTGGTTAAAAATTCATAATTAACCTTGAATGAACACAAGGGGATTATTTTGGAAGAGATAGCCAATTTTTCCCACTAGGCCAGGGCCACTGGTTTACTTGGGATCTTAAAATTGAAAATCATCATTGTCATCATCATCAACAACATCAGCAACAAAAAGCTATTCTGTACCTTCTTTTGCACGTTCATTAAATTATATTAAAAATAAATAAAGGAAGGAGAGTTAAAAATTTGCCATGAATATGTACATACTACAGCAGTATACTACCATTACTATGACAAATGTTGAAAGTGTCACTTAGAAAAGTATGAATATTTCTAACTGAAATATTGAGAGAACAATCAAAACTGTGCTGACGCTGGGCTCAAAAAACTCAAATCATAACAGGAAACAGAGGAAAATATGTATTGTTGTTGCTCTGAACAAGAGCCATCTTCTTATGTTAACTACAGAGTTTGGTCCAGTAAACTCTGATTAATCGAAGAAAATATTGCTATAAAAAGCAGCAAATTTGCTAATATAAAACAATGCCTTGGCTGTTTAAAGGCACCTCAGGAATTAGATAACATCAAACAGGACTTAAATATGGAGAATGATTTTTTTTTTAATTTTATTGATTATTTATGAGATTTATTGAAACATCTGACTTTTTGAAAATAATAATTAAAATTACTTCGTAGATGAAGTATTGAAGTGTTTCATTTCAATGTCTTATTCTGGACAGTCTGCAACAGAACCTTGATTATGTTTGACAAAATATGTTCAAGCAACAGCCTTTCTTTCCTTGGTTTGATTGAATTACCTGAAATAGGGAAATTTCATTTATTTAAGACTTTCATAAAGTTATTCTAAGTAATTGATGATGTTGACTGCAATCTAGTCAGGTGGTCTGGTAACTTGAGATAATCTTAGCTTTCCATTTTAACACACTAGACATGCCCATCCTTATGTAGTTCCTCTGAAGAGTGGAAAAGTAAGTGTAAATGTGCCATGAAGTTTCAGTTTAGATGTGGATAATCCATATGATATCTTAATCAATTTTAAGAAGTCCAAACAAAATCTAAACCTATTTAATACAGCAGTTGTTTAGCGTTTATTGTATGTATTTTATCAAAAGCTTTTCAGCATCTAATGATAAAATTACAAATAAATCTTTGTAATTTTCAAGTTGAATAGATTCAACTCTGTTGGATCCATAACCAACCAAAAGTTATCTGATGGTTGCCTAGCTTTTATAAGTCCTCTTGAACATACTTAATAGCAACAAATATCACTTTATGAAATTTATTTCCTGTTAAAATCTTTATATTGACATTAATCAACAAAATAAAACAATAATTACCACACTGGGTATGATTTTTATCTACTTTTAGTAGAACTCTTATATAAGCCCGGTTAAATGCTGGTGATAAAATTTCCTTTTCTAGTACCTCTTCATATACTTGACAAAATTTTGGCACCAAAAGATTTATAAATGTTTTATGTCACTCAGTAGGGAATCCATCTAGTACTGGTATTATCACTTGTCATTTTTAAAATCATTTGTTTAATCTCTACTTCGAATAAGCAAATAAAAGTTGTTTTGTGTAACATTTAAATGTGGAAATTAATTTTGTTTAAAAAGGACACTCTACCTTTATTCAATACTGTATAATAAAATGTAAAAAATTGACAATTTATGCCCATTGAAGTTTTATCTATTTAATCTCTTTCACTTTTCTAATTGCAATGATCATCCTTTCTTTCTCCAGATTGAATAGTCAAAATCTTAGCAGTTCTTTTGCCATTCTCCCTGTCATAAGTATGTTGGCATAAATTCTGTATGCTGAGGCATTATAGTAGTTAATTCATATTTCTTTTTCTGTATTTCTCTGTATAAAATTGTTGATAGGCATCTAATCATCTTTGCCCATAAATATTTCAATTCATCTTTCAAATTATTTTCCCTTTTATTTTCACTCTTATTTTTATATGATGCAGGAATAATATTTCTACCTTGAATATATACTTTGTACGCTTCCCAAAAATTTGGGCAGTTGATGTTTCTGAATGCAAATCAAAATATTATAGGTTTTTACTCACATTATTATATAAATTCTTTATCATTCTACAGGGAAACATTGAAATGTCAATTTCTTGATATCTTAACAAGTCTTAACTGTTGCCCTTCCTAATGATTGTTTTTTTTTAAAATGTGGGTATCTTTCAAGCTCAGGATCCAATATTTCATTAAAATCTCTTCCTATTATCACTTTACCACAAACACAGTCATACAGATTCCAAAAACATTCATACAACATAATAAGAAGATCTAAGTTAGGTCCATAAACGTGAACAATAGCTATTACAGTTTCTGCTATTTTGGGACATAAAATTAAATAACACCCATTTACATCAGTAATAACCTGTTGGATATAAATAGGGAATCCTGTTGAACCAAAATGGCCACAGCTTTAACGTTTGTTGAAGTATCTGTGTGGTAAACTGTGCCACCCAATCATTCATTAATAGAGTTTTATCCAATTCCATTAAATTAGACTCTTGTAGATAAGCAATATCTGTCTTTAATGGTGTTAAATATGCTAAGATTTATATTTTATTTTGGATATTCTCTGAACCCTTTTACACTGACTAACTCCATGCATTAATTTTGCTTTTTACCACTTATCTATATTCTCTTGATACCAATTTATTTTATGACCCGTACCATTTCACAAATATCTAATCATTAACTTTTCTATCTTTAAATATTTGACATATTTTCTAGTGTTGCTCGCCGATATAGAATCTCCATAAAGACACAATTTAACATTCAAATACCATTCTATTACACACACACAGAAATCTATTTTTTAAAAAGAGGAAAATTGTAATTAATAAACAAGCGGTATTTTTAAAGATATTGAAAATAGTGTTAAAAGGGAAAAAGAATATAAGTAAGTAAAAAGAAGAAGGAAAAAAACCTCAACAACTTCTCAAAGACAGGCATTTTCATTTTAAATTTTACACTGAAAATTACACAGCTCCATATATAATGATTGAAAAAAGAAGTATACTGTCTTTTACAAATGACTAGTAGAATTGATAATATGCCCACAGCCTCTATATTGTAGATAACCAAAACATAAACTCAAAAAAATATGGACTTATCTATCTGTAGACTTTAAAAATAGGCTAAAGCCTCTGAATTTGGAAGATTATCAAATCTGCAGATTTGATCTTGATAATTAACATAGAATATGGTTGGAAAATGCATGAAATTTTGAAATTGTAATGATCTGAGCCAGAGCTTGAGCTCTTATAAACATGTTCCTTTTTTCTGAAACTTCCTTGGTGAAATCAGGATAAATTGATAACTTGCTTTGACTAGAATCCTACTTCAAAGAAGACTTTACTGATCATTGGAAAAATATGCACACGAGTGAATCAGTATTATAAAAATGGAAACCCATCACTGCAGTTAACACACACTTTTTCCTTCTCAATTAACTCTGAATAAATAATTTATTTATCCAAAATATTATAATTATGAGTTCCCAATCATTTGTCATAGTGAGACTTTTTTTCTTTTTTTTTGCATCTGTTTTAGATCATGTTTGAGCTCTACCACATCTTGTTGGATTAGCTTTAACCAACTTGTACCTGATCCGGGATCTATTTTAACTAGAAGAGTCTTCTTTCACCATCTTGCCTGAGTCACTAGATAAGTTGAAATTAAACCAGCTGTTAAACATTTAGATTTGATTGCCATTCTAATAGCTCATTAAATGGAAATATTACGTAATAAAAAGATTTATTTACCAATGATGAAGATCTTTATCCACATAGTTCGATAATTCAGGAGTTTGAAAATAATTTAAACAAGAGACATATACTCACTGCCTCATCCTAAACAAGAAATACATTCTTGAACTTATAATCTTCTCAAGGAACTGCATGTGTTGACAAGCCATTCTTAATGTGTAGATGCTGTTCCTAATTTCCAGTTGAAGCCTATCTTCTTGTAATATAGCTTCATTATTCAGTCTCTGTTTCCTTTGATGAAGGGGAAAAAGTTATGCTGTTTTTCTATGTGGCACTTAAAGAATGCTCCAATATCTCTCTTTTATTAGGCCCAGTTTATTCAGGTCCCCCATGGAATTCATAGTTCCCAATTATCTTTGTTGGCCCTCTGAATCTATTTCAATTTTTTGGAGGCCCTTTAAAGTGTGCAGAACTGGGAGACAGCCCTGATCACTAGAAAGCTGAAAAAATATTATGGTTGGAGGTTGTGATGGTCTCTAAGTAAAATGCCCATGTGACCACCTCATTTTCAACCCCTCAATTCTGCTCTTTCTGATGCAGTTGTTAAATGAACATGCAGCTCGCTTATCAGTCTTTTGGCTAAGATCAAGTGTTAAATGAACATGTAGGTCATTAAACTGAGCTTAGGATGCCCAGGGGCCCTGTGGGATGCCCTGGAAGACCTAGTATAGTCCCTTCATTGGACCTCCCAAGGCCTCTCCCACCTCCTAAAACACCTCATGTTTTGCTTTCTAACCCTTGGGGTTTAGTGGTTGGGAAGCAGGCCTAAGGCCAGGGGTAGGTTCCTGCTGGTTCTAACCAGTTTGGTTGAAGAGGTTCCACAAATCTACCATGCCAGTTAGAACCCATTCCAGCTGCGGAAGGAAGGAAAGAAGGAAGGAAGGAAGGATGGAAGAGTGGGGCTTCTTCAGAGGACCCGAGGCAAAAGCAGCATTGAAGCCCTCTCTGAAGCAGTTTGAAAAGATACATGTGGGTCAGGGGGAAGGGGAGAAATTCAAACTTCATCCTCCTGGTGCTGGGCAGGGCTTTGGCCAAAGGCTCTCCCTCCCCAAGTGTAGTTTGATTGCAGGCAGAGCCACGTTGCCTTTTCAAACCTGCAATCAGTGAAGATGGGTTGGATTTTTACATAGCCGATCCAGGGAAAGTGAGTGTGCTACAGCATGGCTCTTTGCCTGGTCCCCTGCCTCCTCCTGTGGTCTCCTCAGTGCTCACTTGTGCTCTCCCTCCCCAAGTGTAGTGAATTCCTCCCCAGGCCCCCATCCATTTCTCCCTCCCCCCACACACAGCTGAATAAAGCTATGTAAAAATTCCACCCAGCTTTACTGATTACAATTTTGAAAAGGCAACGTGGCTCCACATGCAATCAAACTACACTTGAGGAGGGAGAGCACAAGTGAGGACTGAGGAGACCACAGGAGGAGACAGGAAGCCAGGCAAAGAGCCATGCTGTGGCACACACACTTTCCTCCAGCCCCTTTCTTTCAGAAGGCTTGGATCGGCTCCCCTCTGGCTTCTCTGCCTCTCCTCTCACCCCTGCCAGCAGGAGGTGAGTGGGTGGGCTTTATTGTGTTCCAGGCATTTCCCACACAGACAGCAGGCTGCATTTGCAATGGGAAAGGTGTTTGGGGAAGGCAGCAGGGAAATGGGGGGAATGGCAGAGGAGCTGCTTTCAAGCCATTGGAAAAGATATCCAATCCAACTTGTAATCAGTGAAGCTGTCTCTCTCTCTCTCTCTCTCTCTCTCTCTGTGTGTGTGTGTGTGTGTGTGTGTGTGTGTGTGTGTGTGTTTGAGAGATAGTGAGTGAGAGAGGGAAGGGGATAGGAGAGATAATCCAATCCAACTTCTTTGTGTGTGTGTGTGTGTGTGTGTGTGTGTGTGTGTTTGAGAGAGGGGGAGAGAGGGAGAGAGGGAGGAAGGAGGGGAAGGAAGAAGAAAAAGAAAGAAGGAAACTTCTTTCGCAAAGGAGAAAAACAAATACTGTCACTTTCCACATGCCTGGCTGTGGAATTCTGGAAATTGAAGTCCACAAATCTTAATAACTTTAAATGGAAAAGGTGCAGGAAAG
Source organism: Thamnophis elegans (assembly GCF_009769535.1). Lineage (NCBI taxonomy): Eukaryota > Metazoa > Chordata > Lepidosauria > Squamata > Natricidae > Thamnophis > Thamnophis elegans. The sequence continues at coordinate 123,165,371 of NC_045541.1, forward strand.
AACAACTTGGTTATATGGCTATATACGGTTATATATTATATGGTTTTATGTTTTTGAAGTTTTGGGGTTTGTACAATATGAGTATTGTGTTTCTAAAAGGGTTTGGATGATTCCCTGCTTTTGAACGGAGCCAAACTTTCTCTAGGATCATTATCTCATTATCTCTATCTGGCAGGCATGTGGAATGAGCCTCAGGCAGGTTTCTTTGTTAGCAGAAAGAAAGAAAAACAGCACAGCAATTTAAGGCTAGAAGGTTACTAGGAGGTCATCTAGTCTAACCCCCTACTGCAGCAGGAAACCTACATTGTATGGATTATTTTGATGTCTCTAACAGAGAGGAAAATTGCCAGAAAGAAGAAACAGTTTACTAGGACAAGGCTGCCATGCAGAGGAAAGTAGAGATAGTCCTTGATTTATGACTACAACTGAGCCGAAAATTTTGGTTGCCAAGCAAGAGCATTGTTAAATGAGCTTCACCACATTTTACCCAATCTATGACATCTTCTGGTGAGTGACATAAAGTTGGCCACTCCCACCTGATCACACAAGCCACTCCCATAAAACAAGCCACACCTACAGAATAGGTTCTTAAAAAAATTGAAACCCGCCTAAGGCCTATAGAGACCCAGTATGAAGGGATGAGTGGAGACAGGTGGGGTGGCTTCTGCAGCACCCCCATGGTCAATCATAAGGATGAACTGCCATAGAGGCACTGCAGTGGCTGTTTTGAGGGATCTACCAGAACTTTAAATGGTTACTAAGGAATCAGTCATAGGTCAAGGGCTATCTGTATTTCTTATTCTTTCTAACTTTATAATTGTTTTTGTATTTTCATGAAATATTAATCATGGAAAAACATTCAGTAATGAGCTACCATACCTGCAGATTGAAAAGAAAGACACAATCTGTTCCATCACTTTAACCATTGTTTGTGTTTGTTAGTCCATAGAAAAGTACCATTCTTGACAGATGTACCTTTTATCTGCCTTGGAACTACTGAAGAAGAACATATTGTAATTCCACCTTGCAAATATGCTGTAGATCTTGTTCTGGCAAATCATTCCATATGTGTGTGCATTTATTTCTTGCTCTTCTGTGATCTGACCCACTCTTCAAACAGGGATTATATTGCCAGTAATACTATTGAAAGTCAGGTTGGATATACAGTCTCCTTTATCTCTTAAAAAGGGGTCCATTTTTTTTCTTTTTCTTTTTGTTGCCATGTATTTTGAGAACCAGAGTAGTTTGGCTGCCAACAGTTGCTAGTTTGTTTAGTCCGTGCATCATAAATAGGCAAACTAGTTTCACACCTCACACAGCATCTGCCAGGAGTCTGTATAAGTGGGGCATAATATCCTCCCCTCAGTGTGACTTTGGGGTCCCGTGTCAAACTGTAGATCACATCATGACTGGCGGTAAGCTGAGGGGATATACTAGTCCAGTATTTGATCTTTTTTTCAATATAAATGATGCCATATTTCAATAGTTAGATGACCTAGACATTGGTGTGTGTGTGTGTGTGTGTGTGTGTGTGTGTTTGTGTGTATGTATGTATGTATGTATGTATGTATGTATGTATGTATGTATGTGCTGGTCTTGTATTCAGGTCTTTTCCCATGTAAGATTGAGATTGTTTTGGCAACATTTCAGCGAGGTCTCACTCACCAGCCTCAGGCTGATGTATAGTTACAGTAGTCCATGTATGGTATGTCATATGCTAAATAAATAAATTTACCTCTAAGAGACTATTTATTACTCATCCATGCATTTAACTAAGCCCAATGCCATTTTCAAAGTCAAATGCAACTCTAATAACAAAGAATGAAGAACAGAGAAGTAGCAGGGTGATGGGGCACTTAACAATTTCCCAGCCCATCATCCAAATGATTTTAGGGGGTCTCCTGGGAGAGGCAGGGTGGGTGGTGCCAGTCAGGAGTCGGATTTGGGGGTTCTCCGAACTGCACAGAATCTTAGCTAGAGGTTCTCCCCAACCCCTGTGAACCCCCCAGCAGCCGACCTGTCCTGCAAGATATGAGGTTGCAAACATGTCTTTATTCAGATCTGACTCACACCAGACTCCAAAACACCCTCAAGCCATTTCTCCCCATAAGGTTTCAAAGGTTTATTTAACCTTAAATAGTGCAGGGAAATGGTTCCTGGGGAGAAGGTTAAGGGTTTGTTCCATTCATTGCTTCTCCTCCTTCAACTTCATTTTAATAAGCTGATTTTGCAAGTTGGATCTCAATTACCCTATTTCAGCACTCCTCATCTTGTCATAATTTTTGTCTGGACCTTTGAGACATTTTTTTGCTGAAATTCTGGAAATTGAAGTACCAATACTACAGCTTGGAGAAGTTTGACTTAGTTTATGCATAATGTAAAGTTAACAATAAAATTTCTGAGGGTAAGGGTAATCCTAAAGTTCTGTTCCCCTCAAAGGAATTTTACACCCTCAAAATTCTTGACCAAGAAGCAAAGATTGTCATTTAACCACTGTTGTAATATAAGCTGCTACAATCTTGAAGTCATCGCCTCATGTCATCTCCCCGTAAACAAAACATTGCACTTATTTAGATCCTCATCTTTGTTTTTTCTTCCATGCTGATGGAAGGATGATGATGACAATGATACCCAAGCAATTCCTAATACATGGAGGCACCATTCAAGCCACCATTCCTTTTGAAAACCAATAAGGTTAAGTTCAGAAAGAGGGATAAGCCTGAACATCACAATTAAGCTAGAACAAATTTGGCTCAATCCTCAAACCAATTAGGACATGACAAGAGTTATAGTAGTATATAGACCACAGTTAATGCTACTCTAAAAGCAGATCTCTCTCTCTCTCTCTCTCCCTCTCTCTCCCTCTCTCTCTCTCCCTCCCTCTCTCTCTCTCTGAAAAAGGATGGGCTGCTTTAATGAATAGGAGATTTGAACTTATGTGAGATCAGAACAACTACTGAATAATTTCTGAAGCAGGCATAAACCTTTTATGCAAATTTTGCTAGCTCAACTGTTATGGTTTTTAAAAATGCTGACCACTTTAGTTCTGCTTTGTAGGCAGTTCAGTTACAAACAATAGGGCAGTAGCAACAAGTGGCAGGTTAGAATTTTCAATTAACAATGGAAATCAAACCAAGTCCGAGGATACAGAAATTGATTTTCCATCTTGCCATTTAAAAATTCACAGTTCAACTTACTTTATTCAAGCTGGGAAGATGCTATTCAGTTTACTAAACATCAGCTTATACCCAGAAGTATGTCAACATTTTACTTTTCTTCCTATTATTTCTTTTCTTCCTTTTCACTAGGAGTGGTGACTACTTTTAGAGGACCAAACCAACCATTAATAGGGATAGGCTATAAGTGGGATTGAGTTTATATCAAAGACTATATGTACCACTTCAAATCTACTAAAGTTTAAGATAAATATTTTAAACCTTATGATATGTCAAGACTGTTTTGTTGCCCCTTTTGCATCTTGAGAAGTGTTTATAAAAGCTTATTTATTGTTGCCTACATTTGTTTAATTGTTGTACTTCCAATTAAGAAGTTTTTCTGTTGCTGCTTTTTTCTTGTATGTATTACATCTGATGCACTGTATTATTTTTTAGGATTACAACATATTGAATAAGGATTTTTTCCCCTTGGAAAGCAGATTCTAAATCTATTAAAACACATTGCACTGACCTCTTTATTTCAGACTTTCACCATGGGCAAAGCTGCACAATTAGGATGATCCTAAGCAGAGAAATTAAAGTTGTAACAAACCCTTAGATAAGAGTTTTGGCTACAAGGAAAGAAAATACAAGGGTATTTTAAAAATCAATACCATTACGAGGTTGCTTTGCTTCTCATTTCTAATTTGGGTCACTTTCATTTCGTTATGCCTGTAGGGTATATTGCAATTTTTGTTACAATGTCTGCAATTTTTCTTATATCTTATTTCCTTCTTCTTTATAAATCACTATTTCTATACTCTGTAAGCAGCATAGATCTCCAAGCCAGTACATATTTTACAAATTTGTGGTTTTGGGTAGCAAACTCTGGAAAGCAAACCGATGCTGATCACAGCTTACAGAGTTTTTTTTCTTTGTTATACTTATTGCTTGTTCCTGAAGAATGCTTGAAATAAGATGATGCAGTATCAGATGATTACATCGTACAATGTTATTACAGGCAATCTAATACTATCTGTGTTGGGAACAGTTTTGATTTACCCAATTGAGTATTTAAGGTTGGGATGTTTGATTATTTTTTGAATGTATTCCTCTGTCGAAGGAGATAATATTTTGATTAGCTATGGTGCTGAAACATCAATATCCCTTCCGGAATTGAACTGGAACATTATTGTGTCCTTGACTTAGGACACTGGTTGAAATATTTCAAATCTTCCAAGTCTAGCAGGATATTTGGGCACTAGGATTTCTACTGGATCAGAGCCTGTTTTAGACTATGTAATAGTGGTAGAAACAAAGCTTTTCATCAGTGTAAATTTGAAGCACAAACACAAAACACATTGATGTCTCTATTGGCATATGTGAATTGAATTTAACTGAACTCTGGCTCTTAGCATTGTGGGGGGGGAGTAGTCAGAAATAGTTTTATAATTACTGTCGTATCACGTAATGCAGACAAAACCCTTATAACCATTGCTTAGATTAATCTCTTCATAAAAATGCCTTGCAGTTTTACTGGATTCTATCTAGAGATGTCTTCCTGAGTTTAGATTTTCATTTTTCAGCTCTTTAATGATGCAGTAGAGCATATTAATAAAAGACTAGCATTTAAAGCTGCCATTTTGGATATCTTTGACTAAACAAGCAGATGATTCCCCTCCCAGCCTGTTTAAAAACTACATTTCAGAAAGCTAGAAAAGGGATATGTGGAAATTGTTCTTTTTGATGTGGACAATTTCAACATTCCATAAGTTCCTGGACAAAAAAAACTCTTTAAAATTTATAAAATAAATTGTTACTTTAGCATTTTTTTTGTCTTTGTTTAATCATCCAAGGCAAAACAGCTAAGATTCTTCTTGAATTGGCCATCACTCTCTCCAACATACTTGGTTAACCATCTCTGAGAAGAGTAATCTTCGTGCTAGCCTTCCGTGGCTAATAATCTTCCAGAAAAATCTGACTGATCTTGCCTGAGGCACTTATAGAAGAACAGCCTTGTACTTGTCACTGTATGGTCAGAAAGGACAGGTAGAATATCCTGTTATTTATTCATCTGACCTCCAAGATTCCCTATTTTTATCTTCCACAGATTTCGGTAGTCTTTTCCAAAACTTCTGTGGCCTGCAGAAATTTCCTTTGATATTCTCCTCTCTCTCATGCTCCTTCTGAGATTTCACAATTTTTTTAAAAAAATTAAATCCTAAAATAAATAAATAAAAGGAAAGTTGATATCCAGCAAGACAATGTGGTAGCCTCCAGCATGATGGGTAGTTCCATCATGTCTCCAGATTTTATGTAAAATCAAGAGGCATTCTTCAAATAATAAAAATCAATGGGGTATTATATATCCAGGTATCATTTTAAATAACTATAATAAATGGACAAACTGACACTCAATAGGGAGGAATAAACAGATAAATATTCATTGGAGTCTTTTGTGGCTAGGAATAAGGGATGATTTTGCCATTAAATTTTCTATGAAAGAATGTTCTTCCTGCACCAAATCCAAGAAAGTAGAATATGGATATTCAGGAACAATAGATCCAAACAGAGCAGTTTAGAATTTTGGATTTTCCCCAAATGCATAAATATACTTAGGGCCTTAGCTAGAACATGAAGAAAATCATATTCACCGCAGACTCAAAAGTAGAGTCACTGCTATTAAAATCCAGCTATACTCTTAAAAGAATTACAAAAGCATATATCAACTTTTGCCATAAGATATTGAGTTAGTGAGCAAAGTGCTTGATTATGATGATGGCATTTTGTACAATTTTGGGAGTATAGTGTACATGTATGTTTTAAAGAAGATTATTGGGGAAGTTAGGGTGGGCTTTCCAATCAATCAAAATTTCCTATTCTGCATTTAAAGGGTCTAAATCCTGCTTTTTACTATTGTTGGGTTTCAAAACCAATACTCAGAAGCCACACTGTTCATGCATTTAATATTCATACACATTTTTAAAATAAAAACTTAATTAAAAATCCTTCTTTTTCATTCAGTGCATGCATTTATAATCTTTATTTTTTTTTTACTTGAAGATGTTTATTATCCTGTTTGCTGCATCCAATTTTATTAAGCGATTTGGTTGCATACTCATTCCCTTCAAAACCACTCAGGATATAAAAGTAAATCACTTTGTTTCTCTTGGACCCAAATTTAGCTACCCCACAAAACGTTATCTATCTTTTGTATGTTGATAGGTTTCTATTAAAAAAATTTTTTTTTCACAAATAAAGTAGGGGTTGGGGAAAAAAAAAACATTTTCCATATCCACCTGGATTTGTAAAGACGCTTATTACACAAAAGCTTGTGTAGTTTCCATTCCCAATATGGTTTACCTGGATTTCATCCAATTTAGCGAAGACTGGTTCAGCTAAAATATAGGTAGAACAAAATAAAAGCTTTGTTTTTCAAATACCTGTTTTCTGAGTTTCGTCCTGAGTTCCAAATTGGTGACTTCCATATGGGTCTAAAATGAATAGGATGTATATGTTAATGGATTGGAGACTGGGCAATTTTAGTGGAAATTTCAAGTATATTATTACAAAATCAAAGAAAAAAGAAAGAAAGAAAGAAAGAAAGAAAGAAAGAAAGAAAGAAAAGGAGGAAGGGAGGGAGAATGGGAGGAAGGAAGGAAGGACTGCAAAATGCAAAATGTGTCTTTCCTAAACCTTCAGAATGTTATTTTATGATATGTAGGCAAAAAATTGAAGGAAAGAAGGAAGGAGGGAGGAAGGGAGGGAGGGAGGGAGGAGTGTTTTTTTTCCAAACACTTTAGTATGTTTTTGTGCATGTTTGGGTGGATTTGCAGTTGGCCTGAATATCTAACATACTGGCATTTGAGGAAGCTTTGAATCCTATTGCTCTGGCATAGAAAAATAATATAAACATGGAATTGCACCAAGGAACTGCTACTATTTAATGATTCCTACCACCTGTGCAAGCAATTTGGGAAATGGGAAAAGAGGGAATACCATGTAAGAGATTGCATAAATGTTGCATATCATTTCTTACTTGAAAGTTTGGTGTTATACCTCTGCAGCTGTTCCATTCACCTAAGAAGTATGGGCCATGTTGCTTACTCAATAATCAAAGGGATTTCAACCACTTAGTCATACTTATAGTTCCACTGTGCCCTATTAGAGTGGTCTCACCAATCAGTGATCAGTATAAGTTTATTTAATTGCTTTAAAAAAGAGCTTTAGCTGCTGATTAAACTGTCAGCCGAAGGCATAAATTTTGGACAACCAACTTCAGCATATAAAAGGGCAAACGTATATTTCATTTCATGCCATTGCCTATAGATTTCCAGGCTTTCTTGTGCTGTCCTTAGAGACACACTCTGAATGCAGGCAACAACTGTTACAATGGTTAAAAAGAATTAATCCTCATTACAAGGAATGTGATCCAATGGTAAAGAAAATCACATCTGAATGCCTAAAATAGCAGTATAGGTTCAGGGTTATCTGGAATTGTTGTATTTTTTTTAATAGAAAGGCTTTAAGAATGAGCAGGAATTTGAAATTAATTGTTTTAAAAGTTGGCAGGGAAAAATGATCAATTGGCTTTGAAAGTCTTTATCTTGAGAATGACAACAAGGATCAAAATAAAATTGCTTTTATTTAGTTTTTTTAAAAAAAGAATTACATTCTGCCAGAATGTTCTAAAGCAGGGGTGTCAAACCTTTGGGCCAGTTGCATCACATGCAGACCTTGCCTGGTTTAGGGAAGGGAAAAAAACTCCTGATACGTCATGTGACGCCACGAGTTTGACACCCCTGTTCTAAACTATTCAGCAGACTGGTTGCAATAAATAGGGGAATTGTTCCTTCAGTCCCTTAGATTAGAATCAAGGAAGTGGAAAAAGATTAGGAACATTTCAGAAAAGTTTTTTTAAGCATAATTTTATTAGACATTTAAAAAGATGGGGAAAAGTATCAAGGAATAACATACAGTAAAAAAAAAGAACAGGAAGAAAAAGAACAAAGGAAAGAAGTGCAAAAAAAAATAGAAAGAAATATAGAAGTGTAGCTTCCAATTTTCTTTACAGTAATTATAAGTTAAATTTAAAAATTACCTCTTACTCTGTGGTTACAAAAATAAACTCTTGTCTTTTTCTATCATCTCTCCTTTTTCTAATCATCTAAACTATAAGCTATAAATTTATTTCTTTTTATTTTCTGCCAAAAAAAAGTGTCTAAAAGGGACTTTCAATCAACAAGAAACATGGATATAGCCTTTTCTGCAATCAAGGAAGTCAATTTAATCATCTCTGCAAATTCTATCATCATTACCTATTATTCCTCCATAATGGGTAATGCCAAACAGTTTTGTGCATATAATAATCTCACTGCAGTTATCAAATATAAAAGCAAAGCCCCTGCCTTTTTTCCAGTTGTTTGTTTATCAATCTCAAAATAAAAGTGTCTGTTTCATTGTATGTGCATCCTTAAGAATTAGTGTATTTATTTATATTGTGATATAAAGATGTCATTTTTTACATATCAACCAAAGATGACAAATTGTTCCTTCATATTGTTCATATTTGCAACATAAGTTTGAAGTACCTTTATATATTGTAGACAATTTCTCTGCTGACGTATATCAATAATACACAATTTTAGCAACATTCTCTCAAAAGGGGCTTTTTGAGAGGGAAAAAAGGCAGGGAGGGATTTAGTTTATTATAAATATATTTATCAAATTGTTCTAAAGATTCAAATGGAAAAGTTCAGGGAATACAAATAAAAATGAATCAACAAACAAAGAAATCACATAAACAATATTGGTAAATATGCCAAAGTGTAATTGCATAACTTTGAAAAAAGAATGGAGAAATCGAACAATAAGATGCAATGTGAAAAAAAGCAGAGAGAGCAGGGCGAAGGATTACTCACTTCCTTTTTCAATCTCCATCCATAGGGTTGGGATTCAATGGAGACGTTTCTCTTCACACAATGATGCAAACCAACAATACAAATCCACCTTAGAAACTTGTGGTCGTGGGGTTTTATAAATCTATAATGTCTATATTTTTTCCTCCAACATTTCTGCTGAGGGTGATATTTAAAAAATAGTAATTATCCTAATGCAGAGATGGTGAGCCTTTTTTGGCTTGTGTGCCATAAGTGGGGGGAGCATAGGGGGGTCATGTGTGGGCATACCACACACATAATGCAATGTGCGAACCTCCCCCCAGTGCACATGCGTGCACTACAGGCACTTCCCCCGTTTTTTGCATGCTTTTTTGGCCTCCCCAGGCTCAAGAGGCTTTATAGGACCCTAGAGAGGGAGAAAAAAGCCTCCTTCTCCCCCAAGAAGGCCTCTGGAGGCTTCAAGGACCTTCAGGAAGCTTCTCTGAAGCCCCTGAAGCAGTCTAAATGACTCTCCGAGCAAAGCAGAAGTCACTTCCGGTTTGCTCGGAGGCTTGTTTTAAGCACTCTGAAGGCTTCAGAGACTTTCAGGAGGCTTCCCTGAAGCCTTCAGAGTGCTCAAAACGACCATGGGCGGTGGAGCTGAGCTAGGCAATGGCTCATGTGCCTGCAGAGAGGGCTATGTGTGCCATCTGTGGCATACAGGCCATAGGTTCACCATCACGGTTATAAGAGTTTAATAATGATGAAAAATTTATTAGGAGAATATAAGTACATAAACAGTGCCCTGCTAAATCGAACCCCTGGCCCTCTAGTGCAACACAACTTCACACTAGCAAACCCTTAAGGAAGCCCATTAGTCTCACAGAATGGATGGGTGTCATGATGATATCATGATATAAATGCCGTAACTTATGACTTGCATCAGATATTGTGATGTAAATATTGAGTTGCCCTCTTGGCACAACAATTTATAAGACCTTAAAAACGTTGCCAAGTCTGGAGCACTGAATGTGGCAAGGGTCCTGTTGCTATATTGCTAACACATCACATATCTTGCATTTGTGTATATTGAATTGTTTTTTTAAACTGGTTTTGCTATTTTTATTGTTTTAATTTTTTTGAAAAAAATATATAATCGTAATATGTTTCTGAACTGCAAGTCATCCAAAGTCATTGACTGAAATGGGCAGCTATAAACAAATAAACAAATAAAAGTTTATGATGCATGTGTCACCTTTCTGAGATAGTCATGATAGATCCCACTGTCCATTGACTTTTTCTCTTTATCATCTTCCTGTGAAATAGGCTAAGGTGATAATTATTAATTAAGAGCCATTGAGCACCCAATACATTTTAAATCTGAATGAATATTTTACTCAGAGCCAATTTATCGATGAGCTGTCTGCTGAAGTTAGCTTAAAATTTTCTTTACTGCATTTATTTGTTTATTGGATTTATAGGCCACCAATCCATTCAAAGTCATGATGGCTTACATCACAAAACAATGATTAGAATATCGATAGTAAACAGAAGAATCAACAGTTAAAACATCTGCATTACACAAAAATAATAAATAAATGCTCAGGATATATGTAAATAATGCAATTCCATAGTTCACATGATGATGACAATTGCCATACTAATTTATACCTCACTGCTTTCCAGAAGGTCATCTTTGTGGGGGCTAGATTAAAATCTAAAAGTAGTTTGTTCTACAAAGTTTGTGCCATTGTAGACAGGTATTGTTTCTCAGCCTCGGCCTCTGTTCACTCACTTATCTCTTTAAAATGCGAGGTTTCCAAAAGCCTCTTAAGATGAGCAAACTCAAAAGCCAATTTTGTTCCTTTAAATAGCAGCATGTAACTCAAGAGCCTCCTACATCCTCTGCACTACTGACTATGGCATACTTTGAATGGACTCTGCATCTACTACATCAGTCAAATAATCATTGTTACTGGTTGAGATTCTGTTTTCATTGCTTGGTACTACCTTTGATAGCAGCTTATTTTAATATAACATTTCCCTCATTCACTTTCTTTTCTGAGTTCTGTCTCTTATCAAGTCACATGATAAAAGAAATGCAAATAGAGCCATTAATTAGTATGATTCATGATAGAAGAGGTACTAAATATGTGTTTTCATACCTATCGCTTGACACCATAAAAATTGGTATAATTTTGTTTGTAGATTCTGAAAAATAGCAGTCTTATTTGTACCTGGATATTTATTGACAGCTGCTGTGAAGTCAACTGTGTTCATTTTCAGTTCCTTTGTCTTAGAAGTTCAATACACATATAAGCAAATACACAAAGCGAAAGCTAAAAGCAGCTACATATACAAGGACAGAAATGAGAGCACCATCCTGCTTGTTTCTTTTAAATAGATGATTCAGTTGATTTTTCATCTACCCCCCTATTGTTTTATTGATTCAGAGAACAGACAGTCTAATCCAAATTTACATAGCATCTCTTTCTTCTGATCTCTCAGGAACTCCTACCTCCCTACACCAAAGATGAAACAAACCAATTTTGCTTTTGAATCCAGAAGCCACTGTGACAGTCAAGTAAACATCAACTAATCAATTTTCCTGCAAAACTGATTTTTAAAAAATTTGCTTTAAACAAACATCATTGCTCTTTGTTGACACAATTAAATGATTTCTTCTATGCTGTCTATCTAGCTTGCCCACCCTGGGGAACAGGTAAAAGCTACTGCAAGAAATAAAATCATCACAGCACATGTGCTCCTGCATCCATTTAAATATTTCTTCTTCTTAATCCAACCATCAGCAGCTGTTAGGTTCCAAGGCATAATGCACAGGGCCTAAATAATTAGGCAGACTACAGTGGTTCAAATGTCTGAGCTGTACGCTGAATACGAATGTGTTCTCCAAGGACACCATCATGTGCTGCTGAAAGGAATTCTCTACATGTAAATGAATAGCTCCAGGAAGGAAGTAAAAAAAACAACATTTCAAAGCAGGGTTTTCTAAGGCTGGGCTAGCCAATATTAAAAACCGAAAGACAGACTCTGAGCAGGCAAGCTAAATAGGGATTTTCAGGATGACAATTTTCATTCCTCCATTACTGTCCCTTTCTCCAATCCAATTAATCTTTTGGAAGTGGCAACAGGGTTTTCATCTCCCTCCCCCGCCTGCCTCCTGTCATTCCAGCCTTGCTTATTTTATCATTCTTATGTAAGTGCATTTTAATCAAAGTCTTTCACAAATAAATCAAGACAAACAAAAATGATGGTAAAGAAATCTCTCCCCCCCCCCCTCCGTAATTGGATGTGTGGAAAATGCAGCAGTGAATTCTAAATGATGCACAAGTCTCCTTCTCTGGGCAACACAAGGGCATATCTCTGTTTGTTTCCCATGGACACAGATAATTTCCATTAAAAGTGAAGGTCCAAAAAAAGAAAGAGAAAGGAGCATTCTGTATTTAATTTCTTTACAAGCCGAAAGACAAAAGCTTCCTGCCTTGCAAAGCTCTGATGCTGCCACTCCAACGACATCATTTTGACACTGGAGTGATCAAAACAGATTAAAATGGACTTCTAAAACACCAATTAGCATAATTTAGTAAAAAAAATCATCTAACTGCATGTTTTATAAACCTGCCCATTAAAACAACAAAACAGATTCTTTTGCGAAGGCTGTCTGATTCATCTTTCCTCTTTGTAATAGAAGCCCACTGATTCCATTACTGAGTGGTACTTTTATATGCAAAATGCACGTTCAGTCTGAAACAGTCTCTTCAGAAAAAGGGGGAAAGAGGCAAAGAATGCCACTTAGGGATGTCTGCATTGGTAGGATAATATCAATGGGGCATCCTGACTATGAGGATTCTTTTAGTTATGTGCAGGACCATGTACAAATATCTTCATCCCGGCCCCGCTGGCAGTTGAAACATGAAATGTTGTTCTGTGACTGCCAGGAATTAGTAATTTAGATAGCCCAGAAAATCTGGAGGGCAGCATGTTGAAGAAAATTGGGCTGTGTAGCAGTAAAGCTTGGATTGCTGGCTAGCACGGTAACCATATAAAGTAGTGAGCACTACCGTGTGAGCAATTGTGATACGTTTGCTATTTGTAATGTTTATGTATGTTGCTGTAAAAAAATATGGTCTCTGATCCAAACATTTAGTCTTATTCTTACTTCAACCCTGAGCTAAATATTGTCCTTTATTGATAGTCTTATCCATTACAAAGAAGACAGAATAATAGAGTTGGAAGAGATCTTGGAAATCTTCTAGTCCAACGCCCCTGCTTAAGCAGGAGACCCTATACCATTTCAGACAAGTGGCTGTCCAGTTTCTTCTTAAAAGTCTCTAGTGATGAAACACCTACAACTCTGAAGGCAAGTCATTCCACTGGTTAATTGTTCTCACTGTCAGGAAGTTTTTCCTTAGTTCTAGGTTGCTTCTTTCCTTGATTAGTTTCCATCCATTGTTTCTTGTCGACTGGAATTGTGTGTCCATTGCGCCCCCCCCCCCCGATGTTGTAGAATCATTCTTCCCCTTTTCTTCATAATCTCCATGTGGGCTAGCACTGTGTGGCTGTTACCCTTTGCCACAGGAAGGGGTTGTTGTAATAATAATTCTAGTGCTCTAATATATGGACTAGCTTTGCATTCATGGATTGTTTCCCTTTCTCTTTCCCCTTTGAATAAGTCTGATTACAAGGAGTTGCAATGGATTGAGACAAGAAAAAAAAAGCCTAAATCAGTTTCCTATGACAAGACCTAAAAAAGACATACGTTTCTATGAATAGTGATAATTCTTTTCCTCCCCCTTCTCTTTGCCTCTAAAAATTCCTTTTCACAATGGCAGAGAAACATTGCCCCATTTGCTTTTTTTCATTGCAATTTCTGTCACATGCAAGTGAGGCAGCTGAAAGTTAATGCCTCATATCATCTTTGAAAGACAGTTGCGTTCTCTATTATGGTGACCTTTTCAGTGTTCTGTATTTCCATTGCATGAGGATGTTGATGATTAATGATAATTACAATAATTACAAGGAAAGGCTTGAAATATAAATTGTCATATAGTCAAAAGTAGCAGCAGAAAACACTTTTTAAAAAAAAATGAGTGAAAGAAAACTGATTTTTTTAATAGTTGCATTCTTTCCTTCATACCACTCAATTAATTTACCTTGCTCTAGCGATGCGGAAGACAGTTCAGCAGCTTCCTGAGACACCAGGAAGACATAGTTTTAAACTCCAAATGATGGAGTTTGCACCAAACTATATGAACCATACAGCTTACGCCAAGCTTTAACAAAAGCACAGATGAGGTTTTGGTACAACTGCCAGAAGAGTGATTTGTGAACCGTGTTTTAGTTATTAAAAAAAATCAATTTTAAAATCAATAGTATGCGCTTATGCCCAAACGGCTTTGCTTAACAATGAGTGAGCATTCCATAAAACAAGGTTTGGGTTTGGATTCAGATCATTAACTATGATTCCCATTATGCTGTATGTGCCACAGGGAAAGGATATTTACTTGTCTGTTCTAGCTTTGGCTTACTGCCTCGCATTTTTGGAAATGGAAACATCCTGAAAATTAGCTTCCAAGTTGGTTGACTGGTTAACAGGTGTGTGCTCACTGATCTGAAATATCAGACGAAAGGGAAAAAAGTGTTTACAGTATTGTATTGATGAGAAGCCACTGTATAATTGGCAGAAAAAAGAATTGTTTATGCCAATTGAAGAAAATATGTATTGGTTGCAACACTGTATAATTTTATTGCATTTTATTATTTGTTGCTAAAGGACCTTGTAATAAAGCCATAATTTTTTTAATTCATATTAATTCTTACTAAGAATTCTATCACAATAAATCATGGAATCCAAGGATCCTAAGAGAAACAATATAGTGAAATTAAATTTCTCTCTCTCTCTCAGCATTTAGTACAAAGCATCAGTAACCAGAGTTAAAGGCAATTCCAAACACTGAAAAATTCTTAATAAATTCAAAATAGAATGTGCATTCCCTATAATATATATGAAAGGATATTCATTTTGGATATCTTAACAATATTTTTTAATGAAACTACCTACAGCATACCATATATATTTAATTTGATACCCAACAACTTCCCCATGTCCACTGAGAATAGTCATATAAACTGGCAGAAGAATCTAAAAATAGTGTGTTTTAAAGCAATACTTTTATTAGTCAGTTTGTTTAAGGAGTTGCCAAAATGTGCTTCCTTCCTACCTTCAAATCAGATTGCTGCATAGAGCTACCAGGCATATCCCGGAAGGACCCAGTGCAATGCAGTGATTCAAATCTACGCTCAGTCACTGAGCTGAGATACTACTGCTTCAGGCAAGACTCTCTTATGTGGCACTGGGCAACTTATCTCACATAATTATTATGAAAATAAATTGGCCCAAGTGTTCATGTGCCTGTCTGTGTGTGATAGAGAAACAGGAGGAAGCAAGGATGTGATACATTTTTCTACAATATTTACAGCAACGTAGAATCCCTCCTCCTCCTCTCCTATATTCAGTGTTGTTCCAGGTTTCTTTTCTCAATGAAAAAAAATATGCGTTTTAATAATTGGAAAAGATGCTACAGTCTCTGGATTTTTGGGGGTGGGTGGGGAGAAATCCTTAATATCAGAAATATGTTCCAGTATCAAATAATCCAAACCATTCCTGCTGGCATTGCCATTGATTGCCTTCTGGTATTTTCTCTTTTCCTGAGTCAAGTCTTTCAACAGTAAGCAATGAATAAAATGCCACCTGGGTCTCCATCTCCTTTATTTTCCTGTCCAGCAGTTCATGGTCCCTTGCAGTATCTTCAAGGCTGTGTTATTTTTTTATCCCCATAAAGATCAGTAGAAGGTAGAATATTTCTCACTAGGCTTAAAGAATCCATCACATGCTGAATGAGTGCCCTAGAAAGGCAGCAACTTCTCTTGAGAGGCTTCCTGATCAATAGATTTGTGTTTGAGTCCATCTCAGGAGGAAACCTACAATCATCAGATGGTTCTTCCTTGTCTTATGGTTTTAAAGCCTGAAGACTTCGCTTCCTTAATTTCTGAGATTTGTAGCAGTTCTTTTCATCCAGGGATCCCATAACACCATGGACCCTGAAATCTATTCTTCTAAGTCTAAGCTTCAAACTGAAAGAATTCTTTTGGACAGGGTTGGAACTTTCTGTTATATGCCTCCATTGGTCTATCTCTTCCAATTGGCTTTCTTCTATCTATCTTCCTGGAGGTTTCTTGGTCCTGTTGTCCCTCTGCCTGTGTTTATTGTGTCCAATTCAGGAAATCACCATCATCTCTGAAAAGCTGGAAGCTGGACAGTTTGTCCCTTTAGCCCCCCCATCTCTTCCAAGAGGGCAATGAAATATATTTACACTAGGCATAGAATGTTTTATATTTAGCGAGGAAAATAAATTTAGATAGATAGATAGATAAATTTATTTATAGGCCGCCCTTTTCCCTGAGGGGACTCAGGGCGGCTTACAACGTATAGGGAAGGGAGTACACACAATGACATATAAAAATAGTACATAATTAAAAGTAGAAGCAACATTCATTCATCATTCGGGAGGGGACGGATTATAATCTTTAACCCCAGGCCTGACGGGATAGCCAGATCTTGAGGGCTGTGCGAAAGGTCTGGAGGGTGGTGAGGGTACGAATCTCCACGGGGAGATCGTTCCAAAGGGTCGGAGCTACTACTGAAAAGGCTCTCCTCCGCGTAGTTGCCAGTCGACACTGACTGGCGGATGGAACTCGGAGGAGGCCTAATCTGTGTGATCTAATAGGTCGTAAGGAGGTAATTGGCAGGAGGCCATGTTTGTTTATTAAATCTACAAAGCTGCATAGTATCTCCATAGTATGGCACTTTTCTTACAAGAAATGAGTACAGTTTTCCCCATCTCTATATTGCTTTGAGGTATAAACAAATGAACAATGCCCACACCGTATACAGGTAGAATTTACAGATCATCCCCTACAAAACTCCAGTTTGCTCTGTTTTTTTTTTAAACTCATTCTGTTTGTTTCCACAGGTATTTTCTCATTGTTTAAAATGAAGAATTTTTTTTTTTGCAAAATTCGTTGATAATAAAATGTTGGTTATTTCAGCATGATGAAATTGGATGGACATGAAATAGGCAGTAACCATTACCCGTGTTCTGCATTGGCATGGCTTGGATGAGTTTTTGCACAGCTATAGCAATTTAAAACTTGCTGGCACGAATCATGGTTGGCAGTGTTTTGTAGACACAGGAAGCATACTTTCATTTCATCCTAGACAGCCATAAGCTTGTGCAAATATGAAAAAGTCTCTGATTAATTTTCAGTTGATAAGAGCAGAAAAGTTTATTTTATTAAGTATGAAGGATAGTAAAATAGCAGTGAGGAGTCAAGAAGGACCACTTTTAAAGTTATGAGAAATGATGACCTTGTTCAGCAGCTCTGAAACTTATGGAGATCTAATTGTCCAAAAGGAAATTTAATAATACTTTATGTCCCAAATTTTTGTGGACTCACTGTTTAAAGCATGATATATACAGGGAGGGAGGGAGGGAGGGAGGCAAATAAAATTTAGGATTTTATCATCATAATTCAACAATTAGGGTATGAATATGAATGTGAGTGAGAAATGAAAAAATGTTTTTTTCTCAACTAGTTCTTTCTGATGTTTTATTTTCCCCATATTTAACTAAATGAAGAGCCATGGTGGTGGAGGAGTTGAAATGCAGCATTGCAGGCTGACTCTGCCCACTGCCAGGAATTCGATCCTGACTAGCTTGAGGTTGACTTAGCTTTCTATCCTTCCAAGGTCAGTAAAATGAGGACCCAGCTTATTGGGGCAATATGCTAACTCTGTAAACTGCTTAGAAAGGGCTGTGGCTATTGCTAAATGTTGGATTTTTCATCAATTGTATGTGATGTCCATAAAAGTAATGTATAAATTCAAATCATTGGAGTATTTAAACTTTGATTTTGCCAATTTTGAAAGCAGAGAAAAATATCCACTGTAAACCTGCAAAAGACAAGCCTTGTACTAATTTCTAAGGTAATGCATGCTTCAAAGAGGACAAAAGGTGTGAGCCCTGCATTTTTCTGCTATTCATTGAAGTAGCTCTAAAGCTGACATCAATGTGTGTCTAAAAAAAAGATGCAGCTAATTTAAGTCTCATTAACTCTATTAAATTTGCCTTATTTAAGCAATGCCATCTCTTTTTTAGAGTCTCAAGGAAAGTGTGAAAAAAGAAAGAAAAGAAAGCCCCGAAGGACTTCCAGGGAAGAAAAGGCAAACTGAATACTGTAGCAGAATGAAGAGCTAGAGGAAGAACTAGCTAGATTCCTTTCTGGACAAGGAGAGGATTTGGGTTCACCTGTAAGTATTCTTGACAATTGCCCCTTAATAGGAGACCACAAGGCATCTCCAATATATCTATAGTTTTAGGAAACAAGGAACTCCATTTTTGGCTAATGTCAATGTCTTTATGAACATGAATTCACATACATTTTTTTCTAATTAATTTTGGAAATTGCTTATTTCTAGCTATTAGGAATCTTTTGGAACAACAAATTTTACAGTACCAAGTGACTCTCCTTCAATCCTTAGTGCAGGAATTTTAAAATATATTGTTAAGATCTTAAAACAATCTTCCCTCTCCTTTTCTTCTTTCTTTCTTTCTTTCTTTCTTTCTTTCTTTCTTTCTTTCTTTCTTCTTTCTTTCTTTCTTTCTTTCTTTCTTTTTTTCTTTCTTCTTTCTTTCTTTCTTTTTTCTTTCTTTCTTTCTTTTTTCTTTCTTTCCTTCTTTCTTTCTTTCTTTTTTTCCCAGCTGTTCTAGAATGGGATGTGGGGGGTGGTGAATGGGATGTGGCGGTGAACAGGCCGCAGCGGTGAATGGGCTGCGGTGGCGAACAGGCTACGGTGGCAAACGGGCCATGGCAAACAGACCGGATGAATAACAGATGGCTGCTGGGAGGCAAAGGCAGATTTTTTCACCTTGTTTTTCTCCCCAAAAGCTAGGTGCATCTTATAGTCTGGAGCATCATAGTCGAAAAAATACACTATTTGCAAACAAGGGATCTAGAAGTTAATTTTAAGAGTGTCTGCCTCTATTGATATACTGAATTTCAAAGATGTTATGGAAAAGGAACAGGCTTTATTGGACAAGACTGAAACTGATTTGAAAGTGGATTTAAAATGGGCAGGCTACAAGAATGACATGGAAAAGATGCTATACTGAATATACAAATGAAACAGTTTTTTGTTTATATCATTTTTTCTTTTTAATTGTGTTAATTTAACACAGTTACGTGTTTTAAAAAGAAATTGGGAATCTGCTTTAATGTATAGTTGAGTTGCTGTGCTTCCTCTTGCTGAAAATCAAGACAGATTTGGCTTTTCCAAATCTATTTTGAATTATGCAGAATCCTATTAATTTCTCTGTCTACATTCTTCATCTTCAAAAAGAACATGGCATAAGGAAACTCTGTTTCCTATGTACTTCTGCTCAATTGACAAAGCATTAGAAATATGATCTCATTTAAATTTATATAAATAAATTATATATAAAATAATTGTAGGGATTGCATAATTAGTAATTAAGTGATTAACAATTTTAACAGCATAGAAGAATGAGAGAGCTTCTATATTTGAACGTCTCATTTTATCTGTCTATTTAAAATATATCAAAGTTCTACTTTAAGGCAACAGTCAAAATTACTTGCAACAGTTTAAATTACAAGAGAACCAAAAATCAATTAAATACTTCCTACTGCATAGTAAAAATGAAAACAATGGCAGACATAACAACTAGATAGTTTGGAAAGAAAGATCAATTTAACAAAAGCCATCCAAACAAATTAAATTACTGTTGGAAGTGAAATATCCTTGCCAAGAGACAGAAGGACAAGGATATTAATGAACATTTTTTGCAATCTTTGTAATCCCCTTTAGCCAAAACTATCTCAACTCAACAACATGGTTTTCAAAACAATAGGGTTTGTCCTAAAATAAGCTTACCATACTGTAGTTTGAAAAAAACCCCTCTCAATATGCAAATAAATCAAACAAATAAGTAAAAACTACCCTCTCTAAAGTCACAATTTGGTGATGGCCGCATTACATGACTGCTGTTACCCTCCTAAATGATAAATATGATGACTGCAATGTTTTGGCTTCAATTCCTGAAAGATACTTTGGAGTATGCAATCCCCCAAAAAACCAAGTTGTTTTGAAGATTAGTAAGCAAGTGCTACATTTTCACTCTTGTGTGCTCCAAGACATATTTAGAGATTAGATCAAAAGTGCTGCACAACCTTGTGAAACAACACGACTATCCAGATAAGCTATAGTACAACACGAAAATGTTTAAGTTCTTGCAGTTGGCTCCTCTATCTTCTGTCCCCATCCTGTAATAATTTCTGATCCTAAATTGGTCATTATGCCTTGATTTTTATTCAAAAGAGAGGAATTATTAACCACCAGATAACTGCCCTAATGGGTTGGGATTTAGTCTTTTTAAAGAAAAGTTCATAACTAATAAGTAGACCTCAATTTTGTAATGTCCATGGTCCTAGATCTTCAAATGTCAGTGTTGGCAAATAAATTTGCATGCCACATCTAACATGATGGACAGTGCGGTGACTGAGACGTTAGGCTTGTCAGTCCAAGTTTGAAATTGAGCTCCCATCCTTGCTTCACCTCCTGCCAACCTAGTAGTTCAAAAGCATGCCAATGTGAGTAGATAAATAGGTATCACTTTGGTGGGAAGGTGACAGTGTTCCATAACATCACACTGGCTACATGACTGCAGAAATGCCTTCAGACAATGCTGGCTCAATGGCTGTGAAATAGAAATTAGCACCTCCCTCTATAATTGGCAATGACTAGCAGAGCAAAATCGTCAGGGATTCCTTAAAAAATATCTAACATGCCAGGATAAAATATTTTGATATGGACACATTATTTTTAGATTTGTTATAGCGGTAATATCTATTAGTTGCTTACAGCATTGTATTATATTCTTTTGAATTCCTGAAGAACAAATGAACATTTTAATTTGTAGCACATACAACAATAGTGAAATAACTCATTGCCAATTCTTTTTTAGACTCAAGTTAAGGCATAGGTCTCAATCTAGAATAGATTGGAGGAGGTTCTTTTTAAAACAAAAACAACCAAATCTGCCTATCAGTCATACAGAAAAGATTCTCGTGAATCACTTACATAATTTACAACACTCTATCCAAACATCTGTCACAATTCTGCAAAACATGCTTTCCTTGCATTCTAATTTTTAAAAAAGTAATGAGTATTTTAATATAGTTTTTAATAGTTTTCTATTACATTTATTTTACATATTACAGAGAATTGTTTCTGAGCCATTGCACTACTACTGGGAAGGTTGATGGAAATAGAGCACATACAAGAAATGCTATTACTGAATAAATTAAAAAAAAATACTAAACAAGCATTGCAACATTACAGCCCAAAACCAGCTTTTTACACGTGTGTGTGTGTGTAGTGACATGACAAATGTACCAAAGAGGTGGCAGTTTATGTCACAATTCAAGAATGCTCATTTCAACCTTTCCTCCCTTGCCCCTCCCTCTACCTAAACACAATCGTTCCACCTAATCTTATATCCCAAAAGCATTTATTATATCACTTTTTATCTTTAAATACATACTTTCTTTCCTTACTTCTTTCATTTACCCGATTAACCTCTGGTCATGTTAAACAGCATTTTAGTGAGTCTGTACAATAAATCTGCTATTTCCCCTTCTGAAGAATTTAACACGCCACAGATTTCCATATTCTAGAAAACAGAGATTTCTCTCATTATCTGCCACCTGAATTAATTATTGAAAAAAATGGCAGGGATTCAAGGATGTCTGCAGTGAAGGAAGGGGCAAAATTCAAGATTGCAGCTGAAACTATGCTGCCAGGGTCTTTTGTGTGTCAACATAAAAAGGATCAGGTTCAGGCACAAGAAACCAGGAACCAGAGTTGTTCAAATGTGTACAAATCCATGCAAAGCTCACTATGAGAATCTGAACTATTAATAGTCAAGGTAAATTGGTGGTAAATAAGAGTCCGCAAGATTCAAGGAGGGATGGACATAGAGCTCTTGTAGGCACGAGGGGACTCCAAACTCATCATGTGTTTGACCTCTCCCATTGGCTCAGCCTGATTATCTCCTACTGTCAGGACTTCATTAATGTGGTTGCAGCTGACTTTTTTTTTTAAACCTCTGCCACTGCAGTGGACTCATTTTCAGGGACTTTATCTAAGATGGCAAAAACCAGGTAGTCTACTACTGACTTTATCCTTTCCACCGCCTATTTTAGTTGAAGATTTTAAAGTCTGGTTTTGAAATGGGTGTTCTGGGGTTGAAGATTGGCTTCATCTGTTCTTTAGAGGTGTTGAGCTTTGGATATCAGCTCCAAGTGCTTAATTCAAAGAAACAGCTCTTGCAGGGTTCTGATTAGTGTTAAGAAGATGAAAGAAACAACATAAGCATTCCAGATAATACTTTACTTTCAGATGAAAAGCTTATATACTGTATAGACAAAGAGGGCAAAGATTCTGCTTCTTTTTCTTTGCACGCTTTTTATGAAAAAGAGAGGAAGCTTGTCCATTTTTTGAAGGACAGGTACATCACACCTGTTGATTGTTTTGGAAATGGCTACTGGACTGCTTATCAACCCGAGAACCACCTCTCACCACAGGCTATTCTTATCTACAGGATTCAGGTCTGATTATTTTTTTGTAGACAAGCTGTCATAATCCTGCATTGCCATTTTTAAAGCCCCCGAGTTTAAGTTTCCATTTTATACCACAGTTGAAGGTGAATTCACTTGCTTTGAACTGAGGGCTGTATGTCCCGATGTTTTGTTTGTCCTTCCTATTTAAATTCTGGAGTAGTTTGAAATAACTGCTGTTACTTTGACCTACAATGACATTTCAAAAGCTGAACAATAATTAGTGAAATAAAAGCCTCATAATTACTTTCCAACACCCACCCACACAAATTCTTTTTTGTGGTCAGGCGGAACACTTCATGGTTTTTAATGACTGAGCACTAAAATAAAAAAGCACCGACAGACATTTCTTAACTACCTAACCTGATCAGAATATTAGCAGACCAAAGTGGCACCTGACTGGAAGAATGATTATTAATATATTCAGTAGAGGCTGAAAAGTGAGAAGCAAGATTCTTAAAACAAAAAAGGAATTCTTGTAAGAAATAGCCTCTTCATGGGGATTTGCATTGTTCCTTTGTAATCCATATGCATAATATTTTCCTCCACTTGAATCAATCTATAGAAAAGCATATATGTTAGACCTACGTGAATCAGCTTTGATTCAATTTCACTTGGAAATTCAGGATCGGCAGAAAAAAACGATTCAATTCAAGTTTGTGGCCTGAAATTTGATGGCTACTTGATACAGTTTCCATCGCTTTGAGATTTAATATTCTATTAAATAAATCAAAAAGAGTTCTCATTTGCCTAATGGGGAAACTTGAGAACACCCAAAGCTGCCCCAATTTTTGCAATATGAAACAAAAATACTGGATTCTCTAGAGATTTTTAACTTTGCCAAGATTCAATTAGCTATCATTAGGCATTTTACCATTGTATGCTTTTTAAATACTCTCTCTTGAACACCCTTTTGAGCAAACATAGAAGAGATGATGAAAGCAGCAGAGTTCCCAAAATTGTTTTAAAAACCCCAGACCATGGAAAAATTGACTGAATCAATGTAGAAAGAGTCCTTCCTCGATATAAAAAAAATGCAAACTTTTAAAAGTTTTATTTAAAAAACAAACAAAAAACAAATGGCTCTTACCTGTCCATCTTCTGAGATTCTGTAGATTTGTGTTTGCTGATTTTGATCTTTGGGTTTTTCAGGATGTCAGAATATCTGGCTGAATAGGAAAGTTGATTGCCAGGCTGGGTGGAGCACGTTAGTAAAAATACTGGCATCTTCTGAGCAGAACTTGGGGAAAATAATAATAATAACTTTTATTATCATTGTACATATATACAATGAAATTGATTTAGCTTCTACTGGTACAATCCATAACAGAATAGAAAACAACAAGAATAACATAGAAAATGGTCCTTATACAAGCAATTAGGGAGAAACCAGTCATATGTTTCCATGTATGCATGGAGTGATTGTAGTTGTATTTAGGAGATTGACAGCCCATGGATAAAAGCTGGGTTTTTTTTCTGGCTGGCTAAACTTCTGTGTGTTCTGCCCAATGTTAAAAGTGAGAAAAGACACTGACCAGGATATGAATCGTCTCTAAGTATCTTCCTTACTCTGCTGAAACAACGAGACCTGGCAATGTCATCCAGTGGTGTTAGGGGGCAATCAATGGTTTCTTGTGCCGAATTAATCACTCTGTCTAGTGCCTTCCTGTCCACAGCTGTTGAACCAGCATACCATGCTGTTATACAGTATGTGAGGACACTTTCTATGGTAGAACTGATAGAAAGTGGTCTACTAAGAGCCAAGGTGGCGCAGTGGTTAAATGCAGCACTGCAGGCTACTGCTAGATCAGCAGGTCAGCGGTTCAAATCTCACCGGCTCAGGGTTGACTCAGCCTTCCATCCTTCCGAGGTGGGTAAAATGAGGACCCAGATTGTTGGGGGCAATATGCTGACTCTCTGTAAACCGCTTAGAGAGGCCTGAAAGGCCTATGAAGCGGTATATAAGTCTACTGCTATTACTTGTTGTTCCACCTGATTTTTCTGCAGGACTCTAAGGAAATGAAGTCATTGCTGAGCTTTACTAACCACCAGGGATGTGTTGTTTTTCCAAGTGAGATCTTGACTAATAAGCACTCCCTAATAAGCACTATTAGTGGCCTAAAAAGGCCACTAATTTGCCTTTTTAGATACTGCAGCTTTGTTGGCTCTGATTATTGGGTTTCCTGGAGGGGCAGAAGAGCTGCCTAGGTGGTTAGCAAATTTGGAAATCTCATCACAGGTGGGAATAGCATCACATTTAACTAGGAGTGGTGGCAAAATCATGATAACCCAATGAAATATAGTACCATTTGAGACAGAAAACACAAAGAAATTGTCATTTGTAGGCTCACTACCCTAGCCCTATTTCTGAACAATTAGTTTGGCAAACACATACAAACATTAGCCTTTCCTTCTCATACTAAATACTAAGGTTTAAAAAGTAAACTCTGTTTTCCATCCATATTTAGAATGCAGTACACATTAAGTACAAAATGCTTGAGAGTTACCCAGTTTTAATTGCTGCTATAAAATAGATTCCTACTTCAGTTTGTAAATTGGTTTGAAAGGGTTGACTCAGCTGAAATTTCATCAAACTGAATCAGCCACTCAAGGCCTTGCATAGCCCTAATATGCATATAACCTATACACTCAATCAAGTGGATGACTGGCATGGATACTTTATGGGTACTTGTCCAAATACCGATCCAATAAGCAAAGCCCATCACTGTAGTTTGACCTGCATCTATAAGATATTATTGAAAACTGGTCGCATACTTTCCATATGCGGAAAATGAATATTTCCCATCCACATCAGTAGATATGCCTATGGCCATAGGACCATTGTCTCAGTAGTGTGCTGCCAGAAAACCCAGTGCCCCTTCAGAATAAGATCCAGTCCTGCAGCTATAGCCAAGAGCAGATCTTGGTGCCCTAATGTACAACCTATTATCACCTGATAAAAGGAATTTCATATCATTTCAATTGTTCAGAAAATGATTGAATGAAAATCTTCTTTATGTATTCAGTGAAGTAAAAGAAACACATATAGATATAGAAATAAACTTCAGAGCACACCCTGTTTTTAGACCAAGTATTCTACCTTCCTTTGCTGTTGGTTTTATTTTTCATGTACTACAATCAGAATCACTCCAGTGCTGAACTATGAATTGGCTCCTGGTTCATTTATAAATCCAAGTCAAAGCTATAAATGATTTGGGATCAGAAAAGCTATCTTGTTTTACATGATTGTAGTTACTCAACTATGTCTGTTGGAGACAAAGATGAAACAGTTAAATGGCTTTCACGAATAAAGTAATCCAAGCAAGTTAAGCAAATAAATAATCCACCTTCCATCCACCTTAAAGCCTTGATCTTGTAGGTAGAACTTCTGAAGTATTATTGTGCACTTTATATTGGGATTCAATATGTAATTGCATATTTTGCAGTGACCCAAATATAAACTTTCAATAAGATATGGTTCACAGAAAGACGGAGATAAGTAACATATTCGTGAGGTCAAAATGAGTCTATAAGGAAGCACTAAGTATGTTGAAGCCAAGCTTCCTTATTGTCCCACAGCTAAAATGCTAGGTTTTTATTACTTTAATCATGAAATGTTTTCAATTAGGCAACCACAACATTTTACAAAAATAAAATGTTAGAATTACAATAAAAAGAGAGAGAGAATAAGACAGATATATCTGCTGTTTTAAATCTTGGCTTGGTGCCTAAGATGCTGAGCTTGTTGATCAGAAAGATCAGCAGTTCAGCAGTTCGAATCCCTAGCACCGTATAATGGGGTGAGCTCCCATTACATGTCCCAGCTTCTGCCAAACTAGCAGTTTGAAAGCATGCAAAAATGTTAGTAGAAAAATAGGAACCACCTTTGGAAGGTAACAGCGTTCCATGTGCCTTTGGCATTTAGTCATGCCAGCTACATGACCACGGAGACATCTTCAGACAGCGCTGGCTCTATGGCTTTGAAATGGAGATGAGCACCGCCCCCTAGAGTTGGGAATGACTAGCACATATGTGAGATGGGAACCTTTACCTTTACCTTTAAGGAAGCCACTAGAGTACTTAACTAACTTCAGTGATTAAAGCAGCATATAGAGAGATAGATAAAAATAAAAGCAGTACCATTTGAGCATTTACATTTTAGTCTAAGTCATGAGAAGTATAATAAGCATCCAACAATAGTAAATTAATAGCAGTTTATATATTAAGAAGCTGCCTTTCAAATATCAAAGTCAATAGTCTACTGACCGTCATCATTCTCCCCCCCCCCCAATTCAGAAGGACTGTAAACTTCAGGATCATATATAACCAAACCAAAACCAAAGATGGAGAGTGGTGGAATATTTCTCTGTCTGATAAGATATTATGCCACTGCTACACCTTATTGTTAGGCCTATGAGTTGCAATAGGTACCTGCCTATTTGTTGATCTCTATTTAGTGTAACTTATGCCAGTGACAATTGGTAAGAAGAAATAATAATAAAAAATCTGAAATAAAAATTATAAGGCTGCAAGCAGTCTGCAAATTGTTGACTTCTGTCCCAATCAGAGGCATGGAAGATGGTAAAAAACAATGTAAATAAAAAAGAAGTACTTCAGAATGGCTAGGATTTGTAGTACATGCCGAACTGAATTTCAGTTACGTTTGCATTAAAATGAAATAAGAATTCACTCTATTCAGATTGGTGGGGAAAAAAATGGGAAAGCAAGGTATGGTATAAGGGTAATGATAAATATGGCAGAAACATACCTAGTTCAACGTTAATGCTAAATGAATGCCCAAATGCCTAAACTAGCAACAAAACAAATTAAAGCTGAATGTTTAAGTTTCCAGCAGACCAACATTGGTCAGACAAGCAAGGTCTACTGGTGGCAGGAGAATCAACACATAGTTGTGACTTGGTGATAAACCATCAGCTACAGTAGTTAAGAAAATTAACTTTACCTCTTAGACTGGATTAGAGAAGGCTGCATGTATACAGAGGATTGAAAAGCCTAAATTGTAAAAATGTTATAGTGTAATATGGAAACTTGCCCTCAGGGTGTCACCAAAGAGTAAGCTTTGTCTGCTATTTAAGTGCATGCTTGGAAGTGAGGAACAGAACAAGTATTAGCAAAAGAACAATGAAAAGAAATGTTTGTCAGTTTTCACTTCCACCCTACGGATAAAAGAGAGCTAGGAAATAATACTTTAGGAAGTATTTTTTGAACAATAGAATCTTGGATATGTACTTTGCATCCTACAATAATGCCAACGCCCAATATGATAAAATTCTGAAGCATGTACTTGAGGAAGATTTTTCTCTTTTTAGTATCTGCATTCATCTTTTCAGCATATCTGAACTGATGTCATCTCTGAAATGGTAACTACAGCTCCCTAACCTAGTGGTGACTTCCTATCGGTTTGGCCGAATCGGTAGTGGTTTGGCAGCCTGGGTCGCTGGAACCGGCAGCGACCCAGGACTTCCATACCCCTGAACCGGTTCCCTGGTCAGCCCCATCAGCGGCGCCATCTTGTTTTTCATTTGTGTGCATGCACAGAACCCTTTTAATTGCATTGCGCATGGGTGCATGAGCAAAGCACATGCATGCACAGGCAAAGCGTGCCCACAATCGAACCGGCAGTAGTCACGGCCAGAACCCACTCCTGCCCTAACCATATATAAAGAGACTAGTGCTAACAGGAAAATCTCTTTTCCTGATAAAGCACACAACATGTCCATATGTTTTTTTTAAAAAAATACTGCTGTACTTGAATTTACATGGGGGGATATCGCCTTTGAATGCTATTCTCACACAGAGAAAGCCTGTGAGATAAATCATACCACTCATTCCCTTAACAAAGATGAAGAAACCATTAACGTAATTTTAGGCCATGTGTATTAAATGATATATCCATGCAGTGAAAGGAAGCATATCACAAAACTGCTCTCTGTGCAATGATCTCTTTTACAAGAAATGAAATTAATTTATCCCCCCCCATTAAGAGCTTTTTTAAAAAAAAAAGTATCATCACATATTGCTGAGTCCTCCCCCACTCAAAGTGGAGACCAGAAATCTTTATATTTTATGGCCCGTGATAATCATGAATACCATTCTGTATTCCAAGTATTCTATAGGCACAAACCTGGTATTTCCCCTTAGTATTTCAGTTTTGGCTTACTAAAATAGCTATCACCTAATGAAAGTAAAATATAATTACGTGGCATCTTAATCTTTTCTTTTGAAATACATGCTCCAATGCCATTGTTGTGTATGAATTTTGTGAGAATGGTTCTTCTTTGCTGGTAACATATTCCCCATCTTGTCATTTGAAACAATATTGTGAAATTTCCAAAATTTCCATAAACCACT
Organism: Thamnophis elegans; assembly: GCF_009769535.1. Lineage (NCBI taxonomy): Eukaryota > Metazoa > Chordata > Lepidosauria > Squamata > Natricidae > Thamnophis > Thamnophis elegans. The sequence continues at coordinate 123,194,553 of NC_045541.1, forward strand.
CTGCTGTCTCTGTTTTACTCGCTTCTGGAATCACACTCATTTCTGTTTGAAAAATAACCCCAGAAAGGTGTTGGTGAAAATGAGCTCCTAGAAGCAAACCACTTATCTAACACTTGTATTTTGTACAAGATAAGGTAGCAGCCTATTTGGAACACTTCTTCTATGCTTGGGAATTGATATTAATCTGTTGCAAAGAGGAAAAAACCAAACATAGACCATAATTTACCTACCATTCGTAAGAGAAGTCAGAGAAACATAAAGGTATGAATATGGATGATTGTATTCATGCACAAGCTGCCTATGCAATGTAACTCTGGGGAATTTGGTATATTCTTATTCATCATGTTATGCAGATATGAATATATGTTAGTGCTGTTTAATGAACTTTCCTTATGTACATTACATATCTTTTTATAATATCTTTTTGCACTTGAGAGTTTTAGGATGGGAGCAAATCTTGATGTCTTATAGGTTGTTGCTTGCACTTTAGTTCCACAAAAGTAAAATATACAATTAAGCACAGGCTTTTGTTCTTCTAACATAGTTCCAGCAGAAGACAGTTCTAGTTAAAATTGACTCATGTATAATTTTCTCAGATAGGAATGCTTATTACTGGATCTCACTTCTTGTACTGAATCAAAGAACCAATAGCTGACATATGGTATAACCTTAGTACAATGCTAATGAATCTTCACTCCGGGTTATTTTCTTTCCTGATGAATACAAAATATTATGTTTTATAGTCTAATTTACTTTAGAAAATGTAGTTTTATGATTCAATCAATCAAACCATTTGTGATCAGACACCAAACTATGGACCAAATTTAGTGTATTTTGTGCAATAGAACTATAGAGTAAATTTGGAAAGGCTTGTTAGTTAATTTCTGTAATTAGAATATAGAATAACACAGTTGGAAGGGACCTTGGAGGTCTTCTAGTTCAATCCCCTGTCTAGACAGGAAACCTACACCATTTCAGACAAATGGTTATCCAACATCTTCTTAAAAACTTCCAGTGTAGGAGAATTCACAACTTCTGGAGGCATGTTGTTCCACTGATTAATTGTTCTGTCAGGAAATTTCTCCTTAGTTCTAAGTTGCTTCTCTCCTTGATTAGTTCCACCCATTACTTCTTGTTCTACCCTGAGGTGCTTCTTTGTGACAACCCCTGAAATATTGGAACACTGCTATCATGTCTCCCCTACTCCTTCTTTTCATTTAACTAGACAAACCCAGTTCCTAAAACCATTCTTCATATGTTTTAGCCTCCAGCCTTATAAATGAACTTTTTTAAATTTAATAAAAAGTTTTGAATGCCAGAGTGGCAGTGTTTACAAGTTGGAAGAATGGCACAACATGAAAAAGAAACTTTAACATTGC